>NC_035448.2:167126167-167426167 GCF_002127325.2 Helianthus annuus | reverse complement strand
GGAGGGAAATCCCATTTTGCTTTCTACAATCACGATTCCAAGTAAAAAGAGGCGGGATCCGAATTGAGTTGGGTCGGGTTTTTCGAATTCGGGTCATAGTATATATTTCCTTTTTTTCTCATTCTTCTTGCACACACTTTACAAACCCTAAAAAACTAAGTTGCATCCTCTCTCCTATCACCACCACCAAGATCCTCAATTCTAAACCATAGCCAAACCTCTGCAACATCATCTTCTTCACACAAATCAATCCTATTAACCAATCAAAGGTATGTTTCTATGTTTTTGATTTTATTGTTTCTGATTTCATTGTTTTACGATTGTAATCTACACAATCGATCCTAAATCTGCTTTATTTATGTTATTCAATTCTATAGAAACTTGATTTTATAAAGATTGTGTCGAATGCATTTAACTTCTTCTTTGTCCTAAACTTTGTAGATCTGATCATAAAAATTGAAGGTATGTTGTTTTAATTTGTTGTTTATCTATTGTGTATCTTTAATCAAGCGATTGAACATTTATCTTTTTGTTTTTTTGCAAACAAAATCAAGATCAAAGGTTTTATTATCATCATCTACATTTATCAAAGTTACTGATTTTTGTTGATTTTGTTTTTCATGTGGAACCCTAAATCTTGGATAAAATCGGACTCCGATCATTCGTGAAACAACAGAGGTTAGTTAAATGTTATAGTTGTTTTCTTTTTTTTAAGTTTGTGTAGATTTGATTTTATCCTTTCCGTTCGGTATTTTTTTTTTCAAAAATTAAAAACATATGTTCTGAATGTTTTATGGTTTGTTTTTCTAATGGTAAACCCTCAATCTTTTGTGACAATTGGACTCGAATTGTTCGTCGACCAAAACAGGTTAGTTCATATTCTTTGATTTTTCAGTTATCATTTGTTCAATTTAGCTTTAAAGAAACATTTAATTTCTTTTTAAAATTTATTTTTTTCCTATAAATAGACTATTGTTTTTTAAGGTTAATTTTTGAAATTTGAATTATAAGTCTGTTTCTTTAATTAGACATTGTTTCTATAAATATGTTACGGTTATATTTTTTTTTTTTTAAAATTGCTTACTTCCTTTGCAGTTATATATATTTATTTCTGAACCGAGTCTGTCCTCCATAGTTTTTTTCTGATGTGAGTATTTCTGATTCGATATTTTGTTCGAATTATGATAGTTACTTATGTATTTTTTTCAATACGAATGTTAGTTTTATATATTTCTATTAAAAATACAACAATTGAATATATCTTACACACGATAAAACATAACAGTCAAATTACCAAATAAGTTGATGTTTGAATTTGTATGTTGACTTATTTCTAGATGTATATCTTATATTTTTATTAAATATCTAATATAATTTTTGGAAACTTATAAATATGTATAATAATTAACAAAACAATGATAATTTATTTATGTTAAATTATTTGGTCGATTTTGTCTATTCGTAATTTCAAAAGTTTTGTAAAGTAATATTTTCATTTATAATGCAATAACATATCAAAGTTATTTTAGATAAATTTGTTTCTTTGTTAATTAACAATCATATTTAAGTAAAATGGAAACTACAATAGAATGACAAATAATTTTGATGTAGATAATTTATTTTTTTATCAAAATATATATAATATTTGTTTTGTTATATGGTATTACACTTTTAATTAATTATTTAACGATCATTTGTTGAGTACTAATAAAAAAATCCTTATTTTGATTGTCACAGTTTTCTATTTGCAATTGAGGTTTTGTTTTGATCAAAGTTGAGTTATGCAGGTAAGTGTTCAATCTCATGTTAATTTGAAAACGGCTCAATCTTAAGCTTTAATATCTCGAGTAAATGTGATGTGTATTTATGTTACTTAATAACAGGTAAATGGGGGATATCTACAAATTTTGATGGTACACGGCTTTTCATTAACGACAATTTTGATCAGATGCTGACATTCAAGGAAAAGTGAGCAAAATTTATTATTTTAATTTTTCTAATTGTATCAACTAAATTTTTATTTATATTTTGTTGTTCATTTTAGATTATGGTTTCATTTATATTTTAACTACTATCAGAATCTTAATACGCTTTCATTTATATTTTAACTACTATCAGAATCTTAATACAATGTTGGGTCGAAGATGCTGGAGAATGAACTTAAGCGTAATTTGGATGCCGTTTATGATGTGGATTTATGTTCTTCTCAGTCTTCCACTAAACCGCGTATGGGTGATTGTGAGAACAATGAAGGTTTGTATTTGAAAGCAAAGCTGGAAAAGTAGTCTCAGGATTTAATAGTCATTTCAGATTTTTCAAAGATTTTCCGATGTTTTATTTTGTTTAATCTTTGTCGGAACATTTATTTCAGTACTTGATGTTGGGTTTGATATTGATTTTCGTTTATTATCGTCGTATCAATAACAGATGATTTGTTTCCATTAATGTTTATTAAATTTCGGGTTCTTTATTGCATTAGCATTCAAACCTTTTATTTTTATTACATATAAATTGAATAGTTTTATGTATTAAATTATTTTACATTAATTATGTTAGTATTTTTTTAATAAATAATTAAATCAACCGTGAATGTGTACTTAGAGTTATTATTATATGTAGATCCCAACAAGGTTTACTAAAATAGTTTATGATTTATTTAAATTCCAAACTTTTAATTATAGATGTAATGGATTTAAGTATAATATTTCATATTTAAATTAGTTAACATAATCAACTTTAATTATATAGAGTTTCTAAAATTGTTTCTAAACATATATGTTAATCAATTATAGTAACAATTATAGGAACTACTACATACTATTGTTAACTTTTTTTAACGTTTTCATGTGAATCTATATATATATATATATATATATATATATATATATATATATATATATAAATGAGATGTGATTTGGGCTAGGTGGCATTGGATTTGGGACAATTTTGCTGATGTGGCAACTCATTTTTTTTAGTTTAGGAGGGAAATCATATTGGACACGGGATCCGAATAGAATTCGGTTCGACCACATGATCCAAATGGATCCTTTATATCCTAATTTCATTCCATCAGAACTCTTCATCTATTCTCTCTAAACCCTAGCCGACAACATCATCTCCTTCTTCATTCGTCTTATTGAATCCTCTTCTTCAATCGTCGTCTGTAAATCAAACCATCAGGTAATCTTTATTTTTGTTTAGTTGCTCTTCTCGATTGGAAGAGCTTTTTTTATTTTGTAGGCAACTTTATCTTCTGGTATCACCCAATATGCTTCATCATCATGTTCTTTCGTTCAAGAATCTTTCATCAAAATCCAAAATATGCTTCTTTTTTTCCTTCGATTGATCTTGATAATCACAGGTATGTTGTTCAATCATTCAGTAAGACAAACCCTAATTACACAATCAATAGCACCCTTCAATCTTTCCTTTATCTCTCTTCTTTGCAAATCTATGTTCTAAATTTCATTCATCTATGATTTTTAGTGTTAATCTCTTCCCTTTTCAATCAGGTATTTAAAGATTTTATAATCGAATCTTTTTTGATTTGGGAATTTTTGTTTGGTTTTGGATTCGTGGCAATGATTTACTATGAACAATGCTCGATCGCGGAATCCTTTTGAATCTGTTCAACAATGGTAAGTTTGTTTGTTATGATTTTTATTTTTTTTTATTTTGTTATTTAGAATACTGTTGATTCATGTATGGATTTAAAAGGATTAGGGGAAATTATCCCATTAGAATTCAAGTTTTAGCTTCTTTTCCAACTTGTGAACTGTTTGTTTGAAGCTTTAGTAGGAATTAGAGCTTTGGCTATCCATTTAGATCATATGATATACGTTTTGTTCATGATTTACCATGTTATGAATCTGATTTTATTTTTTTATTTTTTGTGAGTAATCGATACGCCCAATCGCCACTAAATGGGATCCACTAAAATAAAATTTTTCATGGTCAAATTGCATAGTCGATTGTTGATTGTGGATCAATGAAATAGGAATTGATTTGTATTGTCTGGTTTATCATTTTTTGTTTTTCAAAAAATTGATTGTTTAGGTTTTTTTTTTCATTATTGTGATTGTTATTTGCTTGAAAGTACACCCACAAGTATTTGTTCATTATTGTTGCATTTATGCGTCTTTTTGATGTTTATTAAAATTATAAAACTAGGCTTGCTTTCATCAATTAATCTTTTTTACATTAAATAAATTGCAATGAAACTGAAATGTGATTTTCTTCATTTTGTTGATTTATGTAAATAAGGATTCATGATGTCATGTCACCGGTTCTTTCATGAATGTTACTGATAGGTTTGAGTATAGTTTCAGGTTCGAGATTGTCACACCCCGATTTCCACGTGTCACCGGTGGGCCCGGTGTGGGGTACAGTGACGTAGTTGGCATCGTCATAGACAATCAACACTATATAAAAATGCACAGCGGAAGCAGAATAGAAACATTTCAACTTTAAATAAAGTGCAATAATAAATATCACAGTAGTTGAAATGGATCCACAGGCGGATCAAATAAAATAAGATAAAATAGTTCAACAGATGTATTGTCGTCCGAGCTTGCGAGACTATAATGGACGCTCTTAGGAAACAACCAGCCTATTTCCGTATAGTACCTGCACTTAACCTTTGGGAAAAATACGTCAGTTTACACTGGTAAATACAAATCGACTGACTCATTTTGAAAATGATTGAAAATTTATTTAAATGCACAAGGCATAAATATTTTTATTAACTTGGGATAATTATATAATATAAACTTGTGAACGATTTACATGCACTTATATCTCTGGTGGCCCGGGATCTGCTGTCCGGGCTAGAGATTAAATGACACACCACATTAAAGAGTTATACACGTCGGGTGTACGCCTACACCCCGTGCTCTGGTCGTGGCCATCTCGTAAGATAATGCCAAGGATATCCGGGACACGGTCAACAACCCCCCAAAGCCTTTAAGTAAGACAAAACTGTTTAAACGAAGTCGCACAAGCTATTCAAGACTGTACACCTATAAGGCGCAGGACTTGTGCGCCCGATCAAGCGGTATTTTAAATACCGTACCCCAAGCCCGTATAGGGAAAATAAGTCAAAATGTATTTACCTGAGCAAGTATAAGTCACAAATGCTAAGTGTTGGTAGCTTTTACCGGGCCTCCTAATCTGGAACAAAGGTTTATAATTAACCTATTAGATTCCTAACGGCCTTTTATTTAAGCCTAAGCTTTGACCGGTTAGTTTTAGGAGTGATACGGTTTACGCATGATTAAGCGAAAGACCGGATAGAATGTGATTTAGACCCGACAAGTTTGAATACTTGTATAATATGGGTATACTAAATACATTCTGGATGTTGAAACAAAAATGATATCGTTTGACCCGTTTCGGTCAATTTACGCAAACTAGTTACGTAAACCGAACCGAACGCGAAAAGGGCGATACGGGTAGACCTATGATTCAAATGCAAGTTCCCTGATGTAATATGCTCAAAATATGATATTATATCAGTAAGTTATGTTCTATATTGCCCGGAATAATTTTAAACCCAATTTATGCCTTAGAAGGGCATTTTGGTCATTTAAAAGATAATAAAAGGGTAAAATTAGAAATCTGAGTTTCGGGTCTGGTTCATACAGTAAATATACTTAATATAACATATTATATCAGTAAGGTATGACTCATATATCAAATTTATCATTTTAAAACAAACTATGCACCGTAGGGGTATTTTAGTAATTTCACAAGGGCTAAAAATGCCAAAACTGGAAGTCTGAGTTCATATACTCATACTTACTGTTATTATCTGAAAATATGCTAAACACATCAGTAGGTATAGGTCTTATATGTTTAAAACAAGTATAACGCTTACTATGCGCTTAAAACGCTAAATATGCGATTCAAGGGCGTTTTCGGGTTTTCAAATAAAATCTGAGATTTTCATATTTCCAGAATACTTATAATAATTTATTCATCATACAAAATCAGTAGCAAAAGGTTTCGGGTCAAAAGAATGTGTAAAACTCATTTTATGGCCTAAACGGTCAAAACCGACATAAGCCGAAATGACTAGGCGATCTAGGATCCGTTCAGCCAAAAATTAGTTAAAAATCATCAAAATTCCCAGAATATTATATTACTTCTGTTGGTAAAAAGTTTTGCATCAAAACGTGGCCAGAAACGGGTTCTACGCGAAAAGGACCGTTTATGTAAATTTATAATATAGTTTTACGCTAATGGCCATAACTCACAATCTGGACCACCAACTGATCCGAAATTTTCGGTGCAAGTTCATATACTAGAAATAAAGATTTCTATCCTTTCACTTTTCCAAAAATCACGTTTTATATCAAAAAGGGCAAAATAGTCAACTTTATGCATAAATCGGAAACATGTATTCGAATAGGCTAAGCATAGACTCAATCAAAGAAAATTCCAGAAAGTTTAACTAAAATAAAAATAGTCAAAAATACTTTCCAATGCAGATCTCGAACATGCATGTACGAATCCGAATCGATAGTCTATGAAATAATCGTTTTACAAGACTTTCGGTTCCGATTCGTGTCTATACTATAGATTGTCGAGTTGATGATGATTAAAACACATTCTTATATGTATTACAAGTTGTTTATGATGATAAATCAGATTGCATGTCATCTATATCATTATTCATGTTATTTTTCACAAAAATCGCTTCTGTTGACTTTTTAGAAATAGGTTTGACTCGACATTTAGCATGCATGTAGTGGGAATCAGATGGTACCCTTTAGAGGGTTTGTTTCCCACATAAATACCAATCTATAACAAGTTTCAATTCGAGAAATGACTGAAAGAAATCCGTTTAATCGGAAAGTCAAAGGTTATGAACACCCAGTTTGACTTTTATCAATAATCACAACAAGAATGGATTAAAGAACGAATTGAAAGCTTACAAAGGTCCTATAGATGTTTAAAAATCACTAGGAGTCGGCCTTGTTGCTCAGATTGTCTCCAGGAAGCTGCCTTGAAGTTCTTGAATGTTGAGAGCACTTGTTTACTTTGAGAATGTCCAAGAAATGTGATCAAAATCTGATTTAAAGCCATAAATTCGAGGTCACTGTAGTAGTAGCCATGCAAGGCATGTTATTGGGTCATTTGGAGGTGCAAGTGAGCTGTAAACAACTCAAATTCGGACTCAATCCATCCATTTTGCGAATTCTGTCGCTGGGCAACCCACGCGGCCCGCTTGGGCTTTCCCAGGCGGGTCGCCTGACCCTCCTGATCAGCCAACAACTTTCATATATTGACAGCTTTGACCCCTGAACTTGTACGCGATGTTTCGGCTACTTTTCTCGACCCGTAAACCCCCAAACTTGGTTTCTAAGAACCTTAGGACTTTTACCAACATGGTAATGCCCTCGGATAACTTTGCGCTCAACCGAAAAGTCCTGAAATTCGACGTTGACGCTTTTAGTCCCTTAAGTACGGTTTTGGCCATAACTTTCTCATACGTTAGCGAAACTTCATGAAATTTTTAACACATATTCTAGTGAGTATATTTTAGCTATACAAAGCTTCGGGTCTGCCAAAAGTTCACTCAGAGGTATAAATTCAACATGTTGACACTTTTGGCCCCTATAGTTTACAATACTTCACTTTTGTGCAATTTCCGCGTCGTATGATCCATGAACCATCCGTTAAAGGTTATAAACATTATGTAGGGTTATCATAGAGTCTATTTATCCATTGTTGACACTTTGGACCCTTACGTTCCATAGTTTTCACTGTTTGTCACTTTTAGTCCCTCTAAAGTATGTTTTCACATAACGGAACCTTATGACACGTGTCAAGACATTATTGGACGAATTTTTTCGAGGTGTTACATCCTCACCCCCTTAAAAGAAATCTCGACCCCGAGATTTATTCAAACAAATGGGGATATTTTTCTTTCATCGTGGATTCCACTTCCCACGTGTATTCGGGTCCTCTACGGGCATCCCATTTGACCTTTACAATAGGCACATGCTTCCTTCGAAGCTTCTTTACCTGTCGATCCTCAATCGACAAAGGTTTTTCAACAAACTTTAGACTCTCGTCTATGTGTATATCCGTATGCGGTATAACCAGTGAATCGTCAGCGAAACACTTCTTCAAATTACAGATATGGAACACATTATGAATAGCACTAAGCTCTTCAGGCAAGTTTAACTTGTAAGCGACTGACCCGACACGTTCGATTATCTCGAAAGGTCCTATATATCTCGGGCTTAGCTTGCCTTTCTTTCCAAATCGCATTACACCCTTCCAAGGTGATACCTTAAGCAACACTTTTTCACCCACATCAAAGCGAAAATCTTTGCGCTTAGGATCCGCATAACTTTTCTGCCTATCCCTGGCAGCTTTCAAACGATTACGGATCTGAACGATCTTGTCTGTCGTCTCAAAGACGATATCTGGTCCAGACAACTGGACATCTCCAACTTCTGCCCAACAAATGGGCGATCTACACTTCCTACCGTATAGGGCCTCAAAAGGCGCAGCTTTTATGCTGGAATGGTAGCTATTGTTGTAGGAGAATTCAATCAGTGGTAAGTTCTTGTCCCAACTACCACCTAAGTGGATCGCACATGCACGAAGCATGTCTTCCAAGGTTTGAATAGTACGCTCACTCTGACCATCAGTCTGAGGATGATAAGCTGTACTAAAATTCAAACGAGTACCCAACGATTGTTGGAAACTTTTCCAAAAATGCGACGTATACCTCGTATCTCTATCGGAGATAATAGATACAGGTATACCATGCAATGCCACAATCTTATCGACGTATAATTGAGCTAACATATCTGAGCTATACGTCTCCTTGATGGGTAGGAAATGAGCTGACTTAGTCAGTCTATCTACTATGACCCATATGGTATCATTTCCCTTTTTCGTCTTTGGCAACTTGGTGATAAAATCCATTGTCACCATTTCCCATTTCCATTTGGGAATTTCAGGCTGCTGAAGCAAACCTGACGGCTTCTGATGCTCAGCCTTGACTTGCGCACAAGTCAAACATTTGGCCACATACTCGGCCACGGACTTTTTCAAACCAATCCACCAGTAGTTTGATTTCAAATCCTGGTACATCTTATCTGCTCCAGGATGAACTGAGTATTTAGAGCTGTGGGCTTCCTGGAGGATAACATCCCGAAGTCCTCCATATACTGGAACCCATATTCGTCCGTTAAGGCGTAGCATTCCATCTTTATCGTAGGATAACTGCTCCTCAGTTACTCCTAACTTTTCTGCAGAGTAGTTAGCTTCCAGCACCGCTTCCTTCTGTGCAGCTAACACCCTTTCATTCAAATTATTTCTTATTTCAATGCGCTTGGCATTGATCCTGATCGGTTTAACCCTTTCTTTTCTGCTTAAGGCGTCGGCAACCACATTTGCCTTGCCTGGATGGTATCTTATCTCACAGTCATAATCATTGAGAGTTTCCATCCATCGCCTTTGACGCATGTTCAATTCCTTCTGATTGAACAGATGCTGAAGACTCTTGTGATCCGAATAAATGATACACTTGGTTCCATACAAGTAATGTCTCCATAGCTTCAATGCAAATACAACCGCACCCAATTCCAAATCGTGGGTGGTGTAGTTCTTCTCGTGCACCTTTAGCTGGCGAGAAGCGTAGGCAATGACCTTGCCTTTCTGCATGAGTACACAGCCCATGCCAGTATGCGATGCATCACAGTACACCACAAATTCCTCTATTCCATCGGGCAATGTCAACACTGGAGCATTGCTCAGCTTTTTCTTCAAAACATCGAAGGATTCCTGCTGCTTAGGGCCCCAATCGAACTTAATCTTCTTACGGGTCAACGAAGTTAGGGGCGCATCAATTCTTGAAAAGTTCTCAATAAATCGCCTATAATATCCTGCCAATCCAAGGAAACTGCGAATCTCAGTAGGAGTCTTCGGCTCCTGCCAGTTCATGACTGCTTCTACTTTAGCGGGATCTACTTGGATACCACGCTCGCTTACAACATGTCCAAGGAATTGGACTTCTCGAAGCCAAAATTCACACTTCGAAAATTTGGCATAAAGCTTCTCTTGATGCAGAAGTTTGAGAATACAACGAAGGTGTTTCTCATGATCAGCTTGGCTCTTTGAGTAGATAAGAATGTCATCAATGAAGACGATGACGAACTTATCTAAATAGGGTTTACAGACGCGATTCATGAGATCCATGAACGCGGCTGGTGCGTTAGTGAGTCCAAACGGCATCACTAGGAACTCGTAATGTCCATAACGAGTCCTAAACGCGGTCTTGTGTACGTCTTCCTCCTTGACCTTCAACTGATGATAACCTGACCTGAGGTCAATCTTGGAGAAGTAACTTGCTCCTTGCAACTGATCGAACAGATCGTCGATCCTGGGTAACGGATACCGATTCTTGATAGTGACTTTGTTAAGCTCACGGTAATCGATGCACAGACGCATCGAACCATCCTTCTTTTTAACGAACAAGATTGGCGCTCCCCAAGGAGATGAGCTAGGTCTAATAAAACCTTTTGCCAAAAGTTCATCCAACTGCGTCCTCAACTCTTTCATCTCCGTTGGTGCCAATCTGTATGGTGCTCTTGCTACAGGTGCTGCACCTGGTATGATATCTATCCGAAACTCTACTTGCCTATTCGGTGGCAACCCGGGTAGCTCTTCAGGAAACACTTCAGGATATTCCGAAATAACAGGAATATCTTCAATCTTCGGCTTCGGCTCATCAATGGTAACTTGTGCCATATAAATAACACATCCTTTCTGCATGCACCTGGATGCCTTGAGCATGGACACTTGCTCCGGCAATCCATGCTGGGTATCTCCTTGAATAGTAAGTGACTCACCAGACGGAGTCTTAACTATTACTTGCTTTCTATTGCACAGAATCTGAGCTTGGTTACTCGACAACCAATCCATGCCTATCACTATGTTGAATCCAGCTAGCTTAAAGGGAAGCAAGGATAACGGGAAAGAATGATTCCTAATGGATATAACACATCCATCTAGAACAGTCGAGGCGGTTTCTAAGGTTCCATCGGCTAATTCCACCTCATATTTCACGCTTAAGGTTTTAACAGGAAGGTTCAACAATTTACAAAACTTATCATCTACAAACGACTTATCAGCTCCTGAATCAAACAAGACTCTAGCAAAAACATCATTTACAAGAAACGTACCTGTAATGACGTTATCGTCAAGGACTGCTTCCTTTGCGTCCATTCTGAAGACTCTCGCATTAGTCTTCTTCCCTTCCTCGGCCTTCTTTGCAAACTTTGGGCAGTTGGGCCGAATGTGACCTTTTTCGTTGCAACCGAAACAAGTTGCGTCGTTCATTTTCTTGCAATCCACAGCCTTATGATCTGTGGACTTGCAGATTCCACATCGTTTCTCCGAAGACTGGGATTTTGTTTCTAACCGACACCTCCCAAAGTGGTGTCTCCTGCAGATCTTGCATCTGGGTTTCTCACCCGACTGATGATCACTCTTCCTAGACCCCGACCCTTTCCTGTGGTCGTTGTTCCCTCTATGTCGTTTCTCAGACCTTCGTGAGGTGTCATCCTCACGTTTCCGTTTGTTCTCCTCAGAGCTCTTCATGGCTCTTAACCTAACCACGTCTTGAGTGAGGGAGAGGGATAGATCAGCTACGGATCTAAATGTTGTAGGTCTTGAAGCTTTGACACTAGCCTTTATTTCCGGTGCCAGACCCCCAATAAATCGAGCGATCCTACGCGGCTCCGGGGTCACCAAGTAAGGCACTAAACGAGACAACGTGTTGAACGTAGTAAGATACGCTTGACAATCGAGGTTCTTCATAACTAAGGATACAAAATCCGATTCAATTCGCTCGACCTCGTGCTGCGGACAGAAGTTCTCTTTAATCAGGGCCACAAACTGTTCCCATGACAAACCGTACAGTGTGGCCTTACCGGCAGCTTGTAGGAGTGACTTCCACCATGCTAACGCATGTCCCTTAAATGACTGGGACACGTACTTCACGACGTCCCTATCAGCACACCCGCTGATATCAACCACAGTATCCATCTCGTCAATCCACGTCATGCAATCGACGGCTCCCTTTTCTCCAGTGAAATCTCTGGGCTTGCAGGATACAAAATACTTGTACGTACAGGACCTGCTGTACGTGTCATGTCTCAGCTTAATCTCCTGCTTTGGGAAGCTGCTGTGGTTGGAGGAGTGATTATCATCCTCAGCTTTCTTTGGCTCACTCTTTTTAGATGGCGGCTTACTATGAGCCCCTGAATGAGTCTTAGACTTGACATGCGTCACTGTGCGGGTTCTACTCTGAGTACCACTAGATTCCTTGAACTGCCGATCCATAGCCTTGGCGACAGCATTATCTATCAGTGCTTGCAATTCTGCACCGGTAACGTGAATCTTTGCATTATCTGAGTGTTCCCCAGAATGACTGTTGGTTTCCTCCGATTTGGCCATCGTAGCTTTAAGCTACAATAAAGGACAAGGTCTAATTTAGAACCTAACAGTATTATCGTCCTAGACGATTTATTAACCATGGTATCAAAAACCTTAGCAGTTAATTTAATAAATTTCATTCAGGCTCTTATTAGCAATCAAGGAATGAAATATATATATTGGCACCATAGGCCTAGTCACAACGGACAATTACTAAATTATAAATTTAGATTTTTATAGGATTATAAATTGTATAATTAAACAAATAATCCTTTACTAGACAGAGAGTCATAAACCACAACTGTCATTATATAACATAGTTATAACCCGTAGGTATCAAGTCATAAACAGACTTGTGTACAGATAAAATCTGTAGATATTTCTTTACTAGGCAGGGAGTCATAAACCACAACTGCCACTATATGACATAGTCATAACCCGTAGGTATCAAGTCATTAATAGACTTGTATACAGATAAAATCTGTAGATAATTTATTAAAAAGGGTGGCTTGTGTGATTCTACGAATCACGCTTAGTCAAGAATGTTAACATGTTCTCAGATGTTAACAGAGAGTTGAATCCTTTCAACCAGGTTTTACCATCATGGCCAGGCCTGTTAATAAGGCATTCAAGCTAGGTTATACCTTACTAAGATTCTTATAAAATGGCAAATCAAATAAAAATTGATATTTTCCATTATTTTAATATTATATTCATGCATATAAATAAAATGAGAAATTAACCATTTCAATTTCAAATAAAATACCAGTACATATTTGCCCTAAACGGGACTTTGAAATAACATGGATAACATGAATAACATGAATAACATGAATAACATGCCCGCGCAGGGGCTAAACAAGTAATATCAATAACAAAAATAAAATAAAGCAAACCCACGCAGGGGTCAACAGAACAGCATACCCTCGCAGGGGTAGAATAAGATAGATATACCCACGCAGGGGTAGAGTACAAGGATAGATGTCCACACAGGGACATGAGTACATGAGACAAAATCGAAGGATTCAATGATCCCTCTTGCTCTTACCCTTGAGCAGGTCAAACACCTTCTTGAACATGCCACGGTTGTGACGGCGATCACTTTGCAACTCCCGTCGCATGCTATCAATCCCATGCAGGATTTCCTGAACCTGCGGCGGCGACATCATAGGCGCCGGTGGCGGTGGCTGGAAGTGCTGCGGCTGCGGCGGCTGGTACGGCTGCGGCTGCGGTGGCTGCTGGTAACCCGGAGGGTAACCAAAAGTAGACTGCCCAGCAGTCCAAGTGTCTCCCAATGGACCACTGGGTGGGAGTGAGCTGTAGTTCACAGCTTGCCAGTAAGGGTCTCCCGTGTAATCATAACCCTGAGGGAAAACATGCTCGAACGGGTTGAACTGAGCGGCACTAGCATAAGCCGGAATCGGCTCTCCATAGTTCTGCGGCGGCAGAGGCGGGATCGGTACAGAAGTAACCTCTGATACGGGATGTTGAGACTCCCCTGTCTCAGACTCCCCGGGTAGAGACGTGTAGCGACTGCTACTAACATGTGGAGGGGTGCCTATGTGAATCCCTCCACGCGTAGACATGCGCGCATTCTTCCTAGGCCTCTGAGGCGGAGGAGGTAAAACTGGTGGCGGCGGTGGTGACGGAGTGATCACGTCACGCCACAGAGCCTCAGATAGGTCCTGCGGTAGAGGCGGCTGCTGCTGAAGCTGCTGCGAGTGGTGCTGCGAGTGCACCGGTGAAACCTGGTGAGACTGGAGCATTGGAGAGTTGTGGCTGGGGGTGAAATACCAATCATGCTGCTTAAATCTCTCCTGAAAGCTGTCCCCACCATTGTAGGGTGATCCCCTAAATGGCGACCCATCCGATATCTCAATCGGATGGTTAGGCGTACCTGATGGTGGTAGCGAGGGGTCCGTATCCTCGTCGACGTCCATCTCGTGACCACCAGAAAAGTGGTCCTCCGGTCCAAGTGGGTTATGACCCACTGGCTCATCCCCATAAGCATCAGGGTTATACAAACCCTGGTAGACTGGTGCTGGATACTGGTGCGGTGACTGCTGCAAAGGTATGTAGGATCCATGCGAACCATGGGGCCCATTCTCCGAGTGGGGCCCAAACGAGTGGGGTAAAGACGGTGAAGTGCTGGCGGATACCGAGTGTCTAGCAGGCTCGGCGAAAGACCTCCAAAGGTCGTTGGCGGCTGTGTTGTGCGTGGCGGATGGTGCTCGCCTATGTGAGGGCCCTGCCTCATGATCGTGAGACGTAGCAAATCCTCCTCGACCTCTCATTCGTGGCGGCATAGTGATCCTGTCAAAAGTCAAACAAGTTGCACAACAAAATATATAAGACAATGCAAAATAATAAAAATAAATTAAACGAAAAGTTGAACATTTCCTAAGTTCTTTGTCTAGACTCGAAAATCGAGGAATGTGCAATTGTGTAACTGAGATTAAACACATTAGGATAGTGTTTAATTCACTCAGCGTTGGCTCTGATACCAACCTGTCACACCCCGATTTCCACGTGTCACCGGTGGGCCCGGTGTGGGGTACAGTGACGTAGTTGGCATCGTCATAGACAATCAACACAATATAAAAATGCACAGCGGAAGCAGAATAGAAACATTTCAACTTTAAATAAAGTGCAATAATAAATATCACAGTAGTTGAAATGGATCCACAGGCGGATCAAATAAAATAAGATAAAATAGTTCAACAGATGTATTGTCGTCCGAGCTTGCGAGACTATAATGGACGCTCTTAGGAAACAACCAGCCTATTTCCGTATAGTACCTGCACTTAACCTTTTGGGAAAAATACGTCAGTTTACACTGGTAAATACAAATCGACTGACTCATTTTGAAAATGATTGAAAATTTATTTAAATGCACAAGGCATAAATATTTTTATTAACTTGGGATAATTATATAATATAAACTTGTGAACGATTTACATGCACTTATATCTCTGGTGGCCCGGGATCTGCTGTCCGGGCTAGAGATTAAATGACACACCACATTAAAGAGTTATACACGTCGGGTGTACGCCTACACCCCGTGCTCTGGTCGTGGCCATCTCGTAAGATAATGCCAAGGATATCCGGGACACGGTCAACAACCCCCCAAAGCCTTTAAGTAAGACAAAACTGTTTAAACGAAGTCGCACAAGCTATTCAAGACTGTACACCTATAAGGCGCAGGACTTGTGCGCCCGATCAAGCGGTATTTTAAATACCGTACCCCAAGCCCGTATAGGGAAAATAAGTCAAAATGTATTTACCTGAGCAAGTATAAGTCACAAATGCTAAGTGTTGGTAGCTTTTACCGGGCCTCCTAATCTGGAACAAAGGTTTATAATTAACCTATTAGATTCCTAACGGCCTTTTATTTAAGCCTAAGCTTTGACCGGTTAGTTTTAGGAGTGATACGGTTTACGCATGATTAAGCGAAAGACCGGATAGAATGTGATTTAGACCCGACAAGTTTGAATACTTGTATAATATGGGTATACTAAATACATTCTGGATGTTGAAACAAAAATGATATCGTTTGACCCGTTTCGGTCAATTTACGCAAACTAGTTACGTAAACCGAACCGAACGCGAAAAGGGCGATACGGGTAGACCTATGATTCAAATGCAAGTTCCCTGATGTAATATGCTCAAAATATGATATTATATCAGTAAGTTATGTTCTATATTGCCCGGAATAATTTTAAACCCAATTTATGCCTTAGAAGGGCATTTTGGTCATTTAAAAGATAATAAAAGGGTAAAATTAGAAATCTGAGTTTCGGGTCTGGTTCATACAGTAAATATACTTAATATAACATATTATATCAGTAAGGTATGACTCATATATCAAATTTATCATTTTAAAACAAACTATGCACCGTAGGGGTATTTTAGTAATTTCACAAGGGCTAAAAATGCCAAAACTGGAAGTCTGAGTTCATATACTCATACTTACTGTTATTATCTGAAAATATGCTAAACACATCAGTAGGTATAGGTCTTATATGTTTAAAACAAGTATAACGCTTACTATGCGCTTAAAACGCTAAATATGCGATTCAAGGGCGTTTTCGGGTTTTCAAATAAAATCTGAGATTTTCATATTTCCAGAATACTTATAATAATTTATTCATCATACAAAATCAGTAGCAAAAGGTTTCGGGTCAAAAGAATGTGTAAAACTCATTTTATGGCCTAAACGGTCAAAACCGACATAAGCCGAAATGACTAGGCGATCTAGGATCCGTTCAGCCAAAAATTAGTTAAAAATCATCAAAATTCCCAGAATATTATATTACTTCTGTTGGTAAAAAGTTTTGCATCAAAACGTGGCCAGAAACGGGTTCTACGCGAAAAGGACCGTTTATGTAAATTTATAATATAGTTTTACGCTAATGGCCATAACTCACAATCTGGACCACCAACTGATCCGAAATTTTCGGTGCAAGTTCATATACTAGAAATAAAGATTTCTATCCTTTCACTTTTCCAAAAATCACGTTTTATATCAAAAAGGGCAAAATAGTCAACTTTATGCATAAATCGGAAACATGTATTCGAATAGGCTAAGCATAGACTCAATCAAAGAAAATTCCAGAAAGTTTAACTAAAATAAAAATAGTCAAAAATACTTTCCAATGCAGATCTCGAACATGCATGTACGAATCCGAATCGATAGTCTATGAAATAATCGTTTTACAAGACTTTCGGTTCCGATTCGTGTCTATACTATAGATTGTCGAGTTGATGATGATTAAAACACATTCTTATATGTATTACAAGTTGTTTATGATGATAAATCAGATTGCATGTCATCTATATCATTATTCATGTTATTTTTCACAAAAATCGCTTCTGTTGACTTTTTAGAAATAGGTTTGACTCGACATTTAGCATGCATGTAGTGGGAATCAGATGGTACCCTTTAGAGGGTTTGTTTCCCACATAAATACCAATCTATAACAAGTTTCAATTCGAGAAATGACTGAAAGAAATCCGTTTAATCGGAAAGTCAAAGGTTATGAACACCCAGTTTGACTTTTATCAATAATCACAACAAGAATGGATTAAAGAACGAATTGAAAGCTTACAAAGGTCCTATAGATGTTTAAAAATCACTAGGAGTCGGCCTTGTTGCTCAGATTGTCTCCAGGAAGCTGCCTTGAAGTTCTTGAATGTTGAGAGCACTTGTTTACTTTGAGAATGTCCAAGAAATGTGATCAAAATCTGATTTAAAGCCATAAATTCGAGGTCACTGTAGTAGTAGCCATGCAAGGCATGTTATTGGGTCATTTGGAGGTGCAAGTGAGCTGTAAACAACTCAAATTCGGACTCAATCCATCCATTTTGTGAATTCTGTCGCTGGGCAACCCACGCGGCCCGCTTGGGCTTTCCCAGGCGGGTCGCCTGACCCTCCTGATCAGCCAACAACTTTCATATATTGACAGCTTTGACCCCTGAACTTGTACGCGATGTTTCGGCTACTTTTCTCGACCCGTAAACCCCCAAATTTGGTTTCTAAGAACCTTAGGACTTTTACCAACATGGTAATGCCCTCGGATAACTTTGCGCTCAACCGAAAAGTCCTGAAATTCGACGTTGACGCTTTTAGTCCCTTAAGTACGGTTTTGGCCATAACTTTCTCATACGTTAACGAAACTTCATGAAATTTTTACCACATATTCTAGTGAGTATATTTTAGCTATACAAAGCTTCGGGTCTGCCAAAAGTTCACTCAGAGGTATAAATTCAACATGTTGACACTTTTGGCCCCTATAGTTTACAATACTTCACTTTTGTGCAATTTCCGCGTCGTATGATCCATGAACCATCCGTTAAAGGTTATAAACATTATGTAGGGTTATCATAGAGTCTATTTATCCATTGTTGACACTTTGGACCCTTACGTTCCATAGTTTTCACTGTTTGTCACTTTTAGTCCCTCTAAAGTATGTTTTCACATAACGGAACCTTATGACACGTGTCAAGACATTATTGGACGAAATTTTTTCGAGGTGTTACAGAGATGTATGTCTTATTGTGTATCGTAACTCAATATGCTTGAAATGAGTTGGATATGTTTTTCTACTATAGAAATAATGATTAATATCTAAAATTTGGACCTTGCTCCACGATTAGTAATTGTTTTGAATTGAAAGTTTTTCATTTTTAAAGCTTGATTCTTATTGTTTCATGTCAGAATCTTTGTTCCACGTTTCTATTGTTTTGTTTGAAGCTTGATTGAATATCATATTTGTTCTTGGAGTTTAATGGTTTGATCCTTGATGTTTGACAATTGAATTTCGGATCATGATAACGGTTCAGTGCTATCCATCCGTTTGTTCCAAAATTATTATTGTTAATTTTTATTTCCTTATTTAGAGGATATATAATAACTTGATTTTAAATTCAAATTTTTGATTTGGAGTATAATATGGAAGTAAACGATTTGTAGTTAATAACATTAATTGAATTTCCTTTTTAGGTGGGTTCAATGTACCTAGACATGTTAATGGTTTAAAATTTTGAGTTTTATATATCATTTTGATTAAATTCTTCCAACATATTATAGTAATTTTAAATTTAAATTATATTTGATTTATTTTTAAATAAAGTTACCTGAAATAGAAGTTGACTACATTCATTTTTTATAATTGCTAATTATCCTAATTTTTAATAAACTTTAATCAACAATTATTGGTTTCTATATAGCTAATTAGATTCAAATTATTCAACAATCATATGAAAAATATTTATTGGTTGTTACATATATGTTTTAAATCATTAAAATTAAATTTTAAGCTTATATGTTTTTTGTTTCGATTCATAGGAAATACCGTATGATTTTGCAAGCTTATTTGGCTGATAATTTCCTTATTTAGATGATAGATAATAACTTGATTTAAAATTCAAAATTTTGAATTGGAGGATATTATGGAAGTAAGCGATTTATAGTTAATAACATTAATTGGATTTCCTTTTTAGGTGGATTCAATGTACAAAGACATGTTAGTGGTTTAAAATTTAAAATTCTATATATAATTTTGATTAAATCTTCCAACATATTATAGTAAATTTAAATTTAAATTATATTTGACTTATTTTTAAATAATGTTACCTAAAATAGAAGTTTAATATATTCATTTTTTTATAATTGTTAATTATCCTAATTTTTAATAAACTTTAATCAACAATTATTGATTTCTATATAGCTAATTAGATTCAAATTATTCAACAATCATATTAAAATATTTATTGGTTCTTAAATATATGTTTTAAATCATTAAAATTAAATTTTAAGCTTATATGTTTTTTGTTTCGATTCATAGGAAATACCGTATGATTTTGCAATCTTATTGTGGGAAGGAAAAGTTCCATATGGTCAATGTCTTGAACTTATTGATGATGACTTATGCAACTACAGGAGTTTGAATCTTTTTCAAACACAAGAGGTAAGTTTAATTTTATCGTTTTTTGGTGTTTTTTGATCCGGTATAATGATAGTCAATTATTATTTTAAATTTATATTTTTATTTTGAAGTAAACCATTATTGTGTGTGATTTTATATTTTTAATTTCGAAGTCAATCATTATCTTAAATTTAAATTTTGAAGTTTGCCATTAATGTGTTTGATTTTAAATTTGGAAGCCAATCATTTTCTTAAATTTAAATTTGGAAGTAAACCATTAATGTGTTTCATCCATTTAGCCATTCCTTTTTCAATTAACTTAATTCATCTTTAGGGTATGTTTGGTATGGGGTAATGGAATGTACGGGGGAATGGAATGGACGAGGTAATGGAATGGATGATGTAATGGAATTGATCATTACCATTCCATGTCTTGTTTGATTACCATGTGAGAATGGAATGAACCAAAACTTTTTGTTGTTTGGTATGCGAGAAAAGACGAAGGAATAAAATCGGATGGCGGTGGTCAATGATGGGCGGCGATGGTGGGTGGTGCTAGGGGGAAGTTGTAGCGGCGGCGGCGGTGGTGGGTGGAGACGGCGGCGATTGGAGACGGCGACGGGCGGTGACAGTGGTGGTGGTGGGTGACGGTGAAGGTGGGTGGCGGTGGTGGTCAGAGGTGGTAGCGGTGGCGACAGTGGTAGCAGGTGGTAGCGGTGGTGGTGGTGGTGGTGGTGGTGGTGGTGGTGGTGGTTGATAGCGATGGCAGAGGTGGGTGGCGACGACGGTGATGATCGGAGGTGGCAGCAGCAATGGTGGTGGCGATGATCGAAGGTGGGTGGTGGCGTTGATCGGAGGTGGCAACGACGATGGTGGATGGCGGCGACGGTGGTGGCGGGGATGGAGATGGGTGTCGGCAACGACGGTGGCGGGTGACGGCGGTGGCGGGTGGCGGCGAAGGTGGGTGACGGCGGCGGATGACAGTGGTGGTAGGTGGTGGCAACGGTAGTGGGTTGTGGTGTTGTTAATGAATGATGAAGATGGAATGGAATGAAAAAAAAACAAGGGGGAGAGATGGAATGATTTTGAGGGAATGAAATGCATTTTGGAATGAGCGATTCCATTCCATCGACCAACCAAACACTCTTTTCTTCATTCCCTCTCAATGGTTCATTCCATTCCACCTCTCATTCCTGCATACCAAACGCTACCTTAATGTGACAGAATTGATGGAGTGATATAAGAAGGTTTCTTTGTTAATTGATTATTCTCTTCCGCTTACAGGGGATGGCGCTAAGGTAATTAACATCAAAATTCTATATTTCTATTACTTGAATTCTCTTGCTTTATAATTTCTTTCAATGTATTATTTTGTGTTTTGACTTGGATATAAAACATAATGTGAAGGTATATTTTAAACTTATTTTACCGAGTTTTTTTATTTGGATTGCAGAATAAGTGCTTTGATGAACTAATAGGTGTTTGGATTTTGTGTTTACTTTGCTCTGCATAGGGCTCCTTCAGTTTTTTGTATTCTTTTACTTCGCTCAGTAATTCTTCTATTTTCAAGATAAGAATACAGGCTGCATCTGCATTGGCTACCCTACCAACAATAGTGGATGAATCGGTAATAACAAAACTATTGAGATAAGTTTTAAAGTTTATCGAGAAATATTGATTGTGTTTCTATAAATACTTTACCGTTTAATTTTGTAAAAAACCTTCATATTTAATTTTCAGATATGGATCCCATGAACAACAGTCCTTCATTTTTAAAGCTTATTGAGGAAGATGACCCGATATTTTTGGTACGGTTATTGGTATTCTAAATACTAATCAAATTTTTAGTAAACTGATGTTTGTCTTTTTTTTTTTAAACTCATAGCAAGTACCTAATGACTTTGCTTCAATGATTTGGGGAGACCAACCACCTTACAAAGATTCAGTTAAGATTGTTGATGGCAACAAGTTATGGTTTGTAAGACTAAAAAAAACTGATGTTGGCCCTGTTCTTGCTAATGGCTTCACCAAAGTTGTTCGGGATAGTTGTATAAGAAAAAATAACTATCTTATGTTTCAGTCATTTGGACAATCATCATTCTTTCTAATGGTGTTTAAATCATTTGTTCATCAATACTGCTTTATATCCAAAATCACACCTGACGAAGACGTTATTGTAAGTAGTATATTATACAATCAGTATGATGAATAATGTTTTCTTTCTGTATATTGGTTTTTAAATTAATTTTTAATTATCACTGCCTATGCAGGTCATGGCTGATGAATTTTGGAGACAATTTTATGGGAAAATTTTCAAAGGTGGTCAATCAACTCTTTATTTAGGAGATAGATTTTGGAACGTTAAGATGGACGGATTAACTGACAACTGTGTTTTTACTCATAGATGTTCTGAGATGGTAAACGATCTTGCCTTAGACAGGCGATCTATCTTTGTCTTTTCAATGGTTGGAAATAAAATTTTCGAGCTTTCAGTCTTTAATCATCAAACCAGTACTCAAATTCACCCGCGAACTTCGCGGGTCTGAAAATTTAATCTGCATTTGAAAACGCCTCAATCTTAAGCTTCAAGATCTCGAGTAATTACATTATTTTTTTCCTTTATATTTTATAAATATTACCTAATTTTGTTAATCTGAAATTAATTGCCTATATTCTTTTTTTAGAGATGTTGAGGTTGATTTAACTCTTTGGGATGATTATGCGAAGGACATATGTTCATACATGCTTAGTCAAGATCTTGAAGCCTATGTTGTCAAATCTGTTCATTTTGGTGCTGTTAAAACCTAAAAAGGTATCTTATTAAGTCTAAGATTTAAAAATGTATCTTATTAAATTTCCCATCATAAAAAAACATTCCATTTATAATATCATTTTATATATATTACAACATACATCTCCATTACATATCAACTTTCATTCTATTCTTTGGTTTCTTCAACCAGGTATTTTGCAAAATTCTTAAGTAATACACAATCTCTTTTTCATGTATCAATACAAACTAATATCATTTATGTTTTATTATACGTTTCCATTTTACTAGGTGTTTCGTATAATGGATCAAATTCCGTTTGATGTTGTGATCATGGAAATTTTTGTATCAATACAAACTAATATCATTTATGTTTTATTATACAAAAACAAGTCATTTGGATACAATGTTTTATTTGATCAATAAAGACGCATGAATATTTTTTTACACAAACAATTTGAATTTCCAAATTAATATATTTTTAAAAACAAACAAATTGAATTTAAAACCATCAATGATGTAACCGTGAGTACTTTCTTATATTTTTAAAATCAAAGTAGGTAAAAATTTAAGGTTTTCGAATTTGTTAATAAACTAAACATTAATAATTTATATTTTATCTTTATTATTTCCCGTTTGTTAATATCAATTTATAAAATATTTTGTAAATCAAACAAACTACTGAAATTTGTCTCTGTAATTTTGAGAATGTCGTGTATGTTTACCAATGATACTCCATAGATAGATTTATTTTATAATTTTGAGGTAATAATTTTGTTTACAAATTGACAATCTATTATTATGAAGTAAGATTTTACCTCATATGTTTAACTTTTAAAGTTTCAAAAACCACTTTTAGTATGTTTTGTAAATAATAATTAATAGGTCAAATATAGTTACGTAAATAATATTATAACAATAATAAATACATTTGAAAACTATGCATTTGAAATTTGGATTGCACTACAGTCAACTTTCAACATGTTTGGCCTATATGTGTGGTACTCAACCAATGTGATTCTGCATATCAAAAGATATTGTGTTTGTGTGTTTCAAAGGTTGGTGACGATGGTGGTGTTAAAGCCTTGGAGAATTCATTATAGTTTTTTTTTTGTACATGTTAAGTGTTATAATAAAGAACGATCAAAATATTAATAAAGTTCTAATAATCTGTAATAAATAAAAGTTTTTTTTTTTTGTCGTGGGTCATTCAGGCAAATTTCTGGCTCCGGTTCTTGCCCAAAGTTTCTGACCTTACTCGCAACCCTAACAACTACAACTTTCAATTCAAAACAATTATAAAACAAGTTTGTTCGCAACCCTAATGACTACAACTTTCAATTCAAAACAATTATAAAACAACTTTCTGACATAGTTTGATTAATATAAAGTAAATTTTCCTACCCGCGAAGTTCGCGGGTGATAACCTAGTAACTTATATAAAATTAAATAGTAGTTTCAACTCACAAAAGTTTTTTTGTGAAATTATAGAGGGAAATTCACTAAATTAATTTTGAAAAACAAATAAATATTGATTTTTGTTATCAATGGCAATAAATCCCAAATCTCAAAGACGATTTTGACAAAAAAGGTCAGACGTTTAAATGAAAATGGAAAAAGATATCAAAAGTGAAGGACTATATGATACAAAAAGTTTTTTTTTTTTTGAATGAAAATGACAAATATGCTTAAAGCTCAGAGACGATTTTGGCAATTTACTCTAATTAAAATAATGTAAACTAAACTAAACTATGGTATGGTATAGTATAGTATGGTATAGTATAGTGTAGTGTAGCATACAACAACAACCATACCCAGTATATCCCACAAATAGCAGAACTATTCGTAGGGTCTGGGGGAGATGGGATGTAGGCAAACCTTTCCTCTATCCTACGAATAGAGAGGCTGCTTCCTGAGAGACCCCCTGATCCAAACGTTGATTTTAAAATATCTATTGTGTAGTATAGATATTAAAATATTATCATATTTATTTCCAAGTGTTTAGTAATTTGTAGAAATTCACTAAATTCATTTAGAAAAAAGAGTAAATTACAAGTTTTGTCCTTTATGTTTGTCCTAAATTTTAGGCGCTGTCCTTTACCTTTAAAATTGATGAGTTTTGTCCTTAACGTTTCAAAATCATGCACGTTAAGTCCTTTAGGGCAAACTCAGTTAATTTTCAATGTTAAATCTGGTCACATAGACCCCACATAAGGGCAAATTTGTCTTTTTACCTTTCAATAAAAATATTAAATATATATTTATAAATCTTCATCTTCTCCACTCAATCTCCCTCACCTCTCTCTCTCTTAACATCTAAACATCCACATGAGTACCCAAGCGATCAATTAAACAGTTTGTCATATAACACAGCAACAAAATGACAATAAAGTCAACAACAACCAATATGAATGCCTGTAGCAGATAGATAACAAAACAGCTCAACAACAAATTATTAAGAAATAAACATAGTGATTGTGTCACGCGCGAGTTTTAACAGAAAAGGACCTAGATCGGGGGTTATCGAGAGAGGATTCATCTAGTAATAACTGCTTTTCTGGAGATTTCTTCTTTCCGGAGCTCCGATCTGGCGACGGCTTGGCGCGTGAGGATGACGGAGAGGGTGATGGAGGCCTCCGTTGCGCCGGTGGTGTTGTTTTGGGGTTGATTGAGTCGGGAGTGGTGTGGATCTGGTGGTTGTCTTCTGGAATGGAGATTCGTGGTGGCGTTTTGACGGAAACTAAACCGGGTATGATGGAGATGTGTTGATAAAATGCAGATCTGAAATTACCGGTGAGTGCGGAGGTGAAGGGTGGCGGTGGTGGTGGGGAGTGGCTCAGATTTACTTCTTTGAATTCGATTATCATATGTCATTAATTGTTTTCGTGTTTATGCACCAATGTTGTTGGATCTCGTTTTGTTATTAGGTCAAGACTCACCAAATATCAAAGGTTTTGTCGACTAAAAACGTTTAGAACCGCTTTAGCACTGCAATTAGGCTGTTATTGATGAAGAGATGAGGAACCAAATTACTTGAATTATGTTGGAATTCCTGGTGATAAATGATATTTGTTGATTTTTACAGCTTGTTTTTGGGGGTTTTAAAGTGCCTAGGTTTTTGTTTCAGCTAGCTTAGTAGTGGTTGTGAGGTGATAATAGCAATGGTTCAGCTCAGTCGGAGTGATGATGGAGAAGGTGGGTGGTGTGAGATGGGTGCAGGGGGTTTGGTGGTCAGTGATGGCAGGTGAAGGGTATGGCGGCGGCGGTGGTGGGGAGTGGTGACAGCTGCTGTGGAGGTGGAGGTGATTGTGGTTTTTAGTGAGTGAGGGTAGAAAGAGAGATGAATGTCTGCAATTTGAAGATGGTGAGGTCTTTATTATAAGTTAATTATATAAATTTCTCAAAAAAACGAAATTACAAAAATGCCCCCATGTGCCTTGCACATGATCAGATTTAACATTGAAAATTAACTAAGTTTGCCTAAAAGGATATAACATGCAAAATTTTGAAACATCTTTTCAATTTTAAAGATAAAGAACAACGCCTGAAATTTGGGACAAAGATAAAGGACAAAACTTGTAATTTACTCTAGAAAAAAATAAACATTGATTTTTGTTATCAAATCAATTTATGTATATAATTATTATTTTAGTTAAAATAAAGTAAATTAGGATTGTTACTATATAGTATGTAACGTGTATATTATATGATATAATATATGATATTAATATATTATAATATTTATTTGAAATTAGAAAACTTAAGTAGGGATAAATAGGAGATATAGATGAAATTATTTAGTTGAATAAAGATAAGAATTAATGATAAATAGTAAAGCATAATTAAAAAATTTAAGATTGAAGGAGAAAATAACATATGGCATTAATTGTAGTCTTTTATCATAATTTAGATTGAAGTTATAATTTATAACTAGATATTTACATTTACATTTACATTTATTTATTTACAATACATACAAAAGAAAGTGGCCGGCGAGAATAGTTGTGTTATGTGGTTGGCTAAAAGTGGCGGCCACTTTTTTTTCATATAATATTTATTTATAGGTCTTGTCAAATTACAATTTTATCCCAAGTTTAGAATTACGATTTCGCCTTCGGTTTAAAATATAATTTTGGTTTAGCCCCCGTTTAAAATTACGATTTTGCCCTCAGTATAAAAATACGATTTTGCCCCCAGTTAAAACAAATATGGTTTTGCCCCCAGCTAGTGTCCTGCCAAATTACGATTTGGTTCCCAGTTAAAAATTACGATTTCGCCCCTAGGTAAAAAAAATTGTTTTTTCGCTAGCTAAAAATTATGATTTTGCCCTTGGTAAAAAACCACGATTAGAAAAATGGTTTTGCCCTCAGTTCAAAAAATGATTTCCATTTTAAAGTTACGAATTTACCCCAACTAAAAATTGCAATCTTGCCATCGTTTTTTTTTTTTTTTTTGGAAAAACTATGGTAGTGTTTTATTTTACTTGGTTGACTCAATTTAGTTTTTATTCATGCAAAACAGCTGCCTAGCACTCGCTAATTGGTCCTCACAAATTATTGTTTTGCTCCCAACTCTAAATTACACACTTGCCATCGTTTTAGTTATTTTTTATCATAACTATGGTAGTGTTTTTGTTTGATTGGTTGACTCGATGTATCTTTTTTGAGATCGTGTTATAAGTAGCATATATAACTAACCGAAATAAAGGCGTATATGTTATTAAACTAAGAAATACTCGGTTTATCGCCGTGCAACGCGGGCGGCGCATAACCCTAGTTATATTGCATAATTCACAATTAAGGATGGTATAAAAACATGAGTTTGACAGACCGAAACCTAAAACATCTGGGACGGATATTGATGCATGGCATCGGGTAGGGATTGAAACAAAGATACATTATATGGGTATATGATTATATGATACCCAATTGGATTACCTGATAGTCCGAAACTATATATCTGTTTACCCGCTTTTATTTACCTATAACCCTGTTTATTAATGCTTTATTCTAGTAGCTTCATCATGTAAAAAATAGACATTCCTTTTGAAATATATTATACTAGTAATAGTAATACTTGTATGCTACAAAATACAAATTTATTTTTTAAAATTTATATCATCACCAAATTTACATATTTAAGATATTTAGATCTTAAAATAAAAGATTAAAATATAAGATTTTCTCTCAACTTGTATTCCCATGATTTGACTTTAACAAGCAATTAATAAAATTATCATTTACGATATCTAAAATACATCCTTATTAATGTTTTATGTTAATATGCAACGTCAATTTATTGTTAGATATTTTAGTGGTAACTAGATTGTTGTCCAAGATCACGCGCTATGACGATGATGTCTTAGTTGTTTATAGTCGATGGCGGCACGTTATATGACGCTAAGCGTATGAAAACGTGTGTTTTGACATATCTGATCTAACTTGGTATAAATTATATAAACATTGCAGTTACAGTGTATGATGGGGACATTGACATGTGGTGCTTGCACGTGGCATTACGTGTTTTTTACTTTGTTACACAAGTTACGTTCGTGACAATAACATCATTAGATATAGATAAAAAAGTACGTATCAGTTGTTTTGGTGTAAAGTCGTAAAAGTAATTTAGACAACGATGTAAAGTCATAAAAGCAATTTAGGTACTAACATGTTTAGGCATAGATAAAAAGGTATAATAATGTGTCGTACATTGCGGTGTAAAGTCGTATAATAATATAAAAAAATGAAGTGTCACGTTATCAAGTAGAAAAGGTTGTGAGGTCAGAGTTGTCAATTACCAAAAGTTAGAAGTAAACGTGTAACTTACTTAAAGTAGAGGGGTACAATTGTGAAAGTTTGGGGTTGTTTTGGTCCTATTTTGAAAGTTTGGGGGTGTTTTGTTTGCTAGTAGCGGTGTTCAGAATTCGATTCGGATTTGAAAAATTCAAAATTCGACTCGATTCGAATTCGATTAAAATAGTTTGAATTCGTGTTGATTTGTATTCGAGTCAAGTAATCGAATACGAATTTATGATTTTCAATTCGATTCGATTAGAAATTCGAATTAAATTTATATATAATTTTTTAAATATATATATATATATACACGCACACAAACATATACACACATATAACTTCTAAACGTGACCCAAGTATAAACTACCTACATAAGTGATAAGTTCATTAAACAACAATGCACAAGAACTAGGTTAGTAACCAATACAGCATTTACGATAACTCACGAGATACAAACCCTCACAACGAATGACAAAGTGCAATACTAAACATCCATCGAATTTACGACGAATGACAAAGTATAACCCTAATGTGGGCAGCACTTAAACATCCATCGGATTGGTTTAAATCGATCGGACATTGAATCGTAGCAGCGATCGAGTTAATACCCGGTATCGTAGCAGCGCCTAGCTATCTTGAATTTGTGATTTTGACAGTATAACTTCGTTTTTGAAAGTTATTTTCGACACCAGAGAACATGCCATGACCCGATCTATTTATAGGTGAAAAATGGGGTTCACGCGGCCCGCGTGAACCTTGGCTCGATCCCTACGCGGCCTGCGAGGGCACCTAGTTATAGATTAGGGCTAGCGTGTCATCAGTAGGCATGCTACGTGTGTGACACGTGGATCGGGAACGCTTATCCGGTCAAACATATGTTGACACGGCCCGCGTAAGGGTCTGGTCATCCTTTACACGGCCCGCGAGAGGACCAAGAATCTTGATTTCTTGATTTTTGACATGGATTAGGGTTTCAAGGGTCTGGGTTTTTACTTATGGGTCGTTTAGGGACATTTTTGGCATTCCTTACAGATGTTAAGGACTTAAGCTTTGTGCGGATGTTATGGTTTATACAGATGTTAAGTTTGCTCCGGACTTTGAGGTTGGTTCAGATGCTAAGGTTTGTCCGGATGTTAAGTTTCATCCTGCTGTTGGTCCTCAAGTTTGGTTCCTAGTTTTGTAGTTTATAGTGTTTCCTTATCTAAAAATTGTATCTGGATATATATTATTTGAACGTTGATCATGGCCAGACGTACTTACGTCATCATGTCCCCTGATGCATTGTGTTGTCGTCTTTAGTGATTTGTACTCCACGGGCATGTTCTCATCTGCCTCTGTTTTTCCTTTCACCTTAACTATGGCGAAGTATGATATGTGTACAACTACCTCAAGGTATCAAACAAATATGTCACATGCTTTTGTCAAAAGCCTCATCTTTCCAATGATGGTTTTACAGAAAGCATTCTATCCTTCTGAAGCAAAATCCTACACCACTCCAGCCCTATTCGGAGCATGTTCTTTTTTTGGCGAGCATAAGCCTGAAGTCAGAGCCATTACTTTGTGAACTAATGTTAGGGTATGAGTAGAGTCTAGCCAACGTGAGATATTTCTAGTTGATGTGAATGTGACCTGTGCTTGATATTGAAAACCAATCGACATTGACACGTTTTTGAAAAAAAATTAGCTTAGCAACCTTATACAGAGATTATTATTAGATAATCTTTTGCCTACCTTGTATAATCTTTTATTTTGAAGAACACTATAAAACTATACTTATTATTGGATAATCTTTTTCCTACCTTATATAATCTTTTACCTTGAAGAACACTCGCTCATATAAAGCTATACTTTTAAGAAGATCTATTGCAACAATATTTGCTTAACTAGGAGTGTTCAAGACTGCCTCCGAAGATGACTTTAAATCTAAATGGCCAACCAAAATTGAGTCATAACTCATATGAACCAATATGATCAATGTAACGAGACACTTTCTATTTTGGCACGTTATATTCTTAGCTTGATAAAGTAATCGAAGCTGAAAAACAAGCTGCAAAAGATTTGCTTCGTGAAAAGAAGAAAGAAAGGGCCTTGTTAGCACTAAAGAAGAAGAAAGTACAAGAAGATTTATTGAAACAAGTCGATGCTTGGCTTGTAAATGTTGAGCAGCAAGTAAGCAGTTGTTTATATTCATTTTTATTTCCATGATTTTTGCAATAAAATAGTAGCTTAAATTGTATCAAATATTTAGTTGGCAGATATTGAACTGGCAAGCAAGCAGAAAACTGTGTTTGAGAGTTTAAAAGCAGTCAATAATGCAATGAAGGCAATCCAAGGTGAAATTAATTTGGATGCTGTTCAAAAACTAATGGATGATACAGACGAAGCCAAAGCATACCAAGATGTGAGTTATTTTTCCTTTTTTCCATTTAATAACCTATAGATTTTACGAACTTATAAACAAGCAACTATAAATGTATTGTTAGAGCTTATGAGATCGTTGGTACTTGTGCTGGATTAGTTTGATAATAGTTTGTATGCATTTTGAATGTTTAGGGGGTTATTTTGTATTTATCTAGAAGTTGTATTCCTGACTTAGTGTAGTTAAGATTCCAGCAAATTTATAAATTTGCTGGCAAGTCAGGAGGCTAGTATAAATACCCCAAGCATTGTAACTTATTCAAGCTTTTGGCTCTTGGTGGAATCAAGTGTTGTTTACATTCATATTGTGCTTAGATCTGATTTCCAAGGTTATTCATTGCTATATCTTACTGTTTGGATTAAATACAACACTAGTTGTATTCATCAATCCATTAGCTTCATCTTCATTCTTGATCTTTCTTGACTCTTCATAGTTCAAACACTTAATCAATAGGTGTTTTGGACTAAAACAACCAACCACTGTGATCTGGATACGTTTTGGGATCTACAGTATAATCCATGTATTTTACATGCAAAATGTTGTAAATGACCCTTTGGTTTGTGGTCAGGAAATAAATGCAATCTTGGGAGAGAAGTTATCTGCTGAGGATGAAGAGGATGTTTTAGCAAAATTTGAAAACCTAGAAGCTAAGGTAAGAATTGTATATAGTTACATAAATAATAATTATTTTTTTTCAAATTTTGTATAGTTAGTTAGTTATTACTCCCGTATAAGAATTGCAAGACGCTGACATGGTAATTTTGAAGTGCTTACCAACAGGTTATTAAAATTTCAAATGCTATTATTTGTATTTTAAATTATTGCTATTTGATGTTACAGATGACAATTCAAGATCTTCCAGAAGCTTCTGTTTCCATACAAGATGAAGAAAAATTGGATCTACCTGATGTACCAACAAAAGCACCTGAGATTGTTGCTGATAAATCTCAACTTGTAAAAACAAAAGGTTATATTTCTCTAATTTTATTATTCTTACCGTATATACTTTGCAATTTAGTTAGGTGGATGTTTCCCCGCAAGCAATAAACTCATTAATCGACGTTTAACATCCATCAAAATCTTCAAAAACATACTAAAACATTTAGCCATTCGACGCTTATACTTGGTTTTAGTAATTTTTATTTCTTGGTTTATACTTATAAATTAGATTAAAATCTAACAATATCATGTTTTTTGGTCTTTCTTGGACGATAAAATAGTTATGGAGGAGCATCTACCTGCATAAGGTATTCACGATCAATGACCCACTAGAATACTTGGTGATATGTGATGACATTTGCTGCGGTTCATCTGCAATCCTTTTATAACCGATTGAAGGAACTGTGGGTCCCGCAGGCGGATTTTTGGTGCACAATCATAATCTTATTTTCAGTTGTGTATATTTGAATGGATGCAAGGATTATTGAAATTGTGTTCAAGTAAAGTGTACAAATTTTTTGTGTTTATATGTAGACAAAAGCTGATAATTTATAAACTTTATTAACATAGGCGCTGTTTATTTTTCTTTTAGATTAACCAATAATTTGGTCTGGTTTTCTTGTATTAGTTCTTTTGGTGACAATTGATTTTGTACATGGTAAGAGTAATATATAAAATTTAGAACATATATGGAACACAAATTTAAGAGAACAATTGCACATGCACAATTTTTTATATAAAAAATGAGTAAATTACAAAATTCGTCTTTTATGTTGACACTGAATTGCAAAGTGTGTCCTATGTCTTTAAAAGTGATGAGATTCATACATTATGTTTGCAAATTGTAACATGTTACGTCCTTTACCTAGGGATGGTAAAAAAGCCTAAGCCCGACGGGTATACCCAGAACCCGAAACATACGGGCCGGGTATACCCGAAGCCCAATGGGTATGGGCCGGGCACGGGCTTAAAAATAGAAAAAATTCAGGTATGGGTACGGGTATGGGATTTAGTGATACCCGACCCATTTACCCGAATAATACCCGAAAGTATCATATTATAGATTTCCATATATATAAACTTAGTACATGTACTTATTACCTTCTCTATAGTCATATGTGGATATGTACATGGTAAACGTGTAGTGTACATATAACTTATTTTTGAGCATGTATATTAGATATGGAAGCTATCACCCTTTATTACGTGGATGTTTTATGCAATTAGGTGGTCTTGATACAATTACTTAATTAAGTAATCGTTTTAATTTAGTTTAGTATATGTGGTCTGAATATGATATGTAAGTTGTTAATCGTATTTTCATTTGTTATAGTCATTATATAAACATCAAAGTAAAAATTGCACATTTGTCCCAACGAGTATTTTTAAGAAATTAACGGGTATACCCAATACCCGCGGGTATGCCCGATACTCGACGGGTAATTACCCGAAAAATACCCGGCGGGTAACGGGCCGGGTATGGGACAAAGAATTACAACTGGGTACGGGCCTGGGATTACCTATAGGCCCAAGCCCGGCCTATTGCCATTCCTACCTTTACCCCAAACTCAGTTAGTTTTCATAGTTAAATCTGATTAAATGGACCCCCACATGAGGGTATTTTTGTTATTTTACTCTAAATACTAAAATAAAAATCATAATCAGAAAAAAGTAATTATTTTTAAAAATATATATTACACACATAAATCCTCTCTTTATCACAACTCTCTCTCTCTCTCTCTCTCTCTCTCTAACTCCCTACCACCGCAACCTGCACCCACCGGCCACCACCACCGGCACCCACTAGCCACCACCAACTTCCCCTACCACCACCACCACTACCGCCACCTAAAATTTTATCTTCTTTTTCCTCTATTTTTCAGATCCCCAATTTCACCAAATGTTTAATCAAAACAAAACATTGAATATAACCCTTTACCATCAATTCACATATTATAATTATTATCTATAAACCCGTAAAATCAAAAAGCAGAACCTCCTCTTCCTCTGTCGTTCACAGCCACCTGTTGCCGGAATCCGATTCGCCGGAAATACCTTCACCTTAGGTTTCTATCGAGATGGAGATATAATAATAATAGTGTAACCATCGCCTTTTCTTTTCTTTCTGTATAACGGCGAAAAAAGAGGAAATAGTTGGTGACGAGCCTGGACGAAGTGGATCGGACGATTTACTCTTCGTTCTGTAACGCCGCTAATTTGCTCTCGCAGATTTTGATTTTTGGTACCCAATATGTACGTTTCAGATCTTTAATCAGAGATCTGTGGTTTTGGTGTGGCGGTTTTGGTTTCGGAGATCCATGTTATGGTGTGGGGGTGGTGTGGTTTGGAGTGAGGGTGGTGGTGCCATGGTCGCCGGTGAACCTGTTGTCGGCTTCAAGGTTGTGGTGTGGGGTGGTGTTGGTGTGAGGATGATGGTGTTAGAGAGAGAGAGAGTGTGTGTGTGTGTGTGTGTGTGTGTGTGTGTGTGTGAGTGAGAGAGTTGATATATAATTTATTTTTGTTTTTGTTATTAAAATTATTAAAATTGGTTTCTAAATAAACAAATAAGTAAAAGACCAATCTACCCTTCACTTAATAGTTAAAATTAATTGGGTTGGTGTTAAAAGACATAACGGTGTAGTGATTTGCAAACATCGAGTACCTTTTTTGTACTTTTTGAAGACAAAGGACACACTTTGCAATTTGATGTAAACATAAAGGACGACTTTTGTAATTTACTCTAAAAAAATAAATGTACGTATATAACTTGAACGTGTTTGGTAAAACTGTAAACATAGTGTTTACGGAATAACGATGTTTTTGGATAATTAATTAATTCGCTTTAATAATTACATTTTTACTTGTTTATAAAGTTATACTTTATTTTGAACAAGTGCCATATATTGATTTTAGTTACGCAAAAAAAAAAAAAAAAAAAAAAAAAAAAAAAAAAAAAAAACTAGTTTGGAATCAAACCTGGTTTTGAACTCCAACCAATCCGTAGGGTTGAAATCGAGTTGGCATGCTATACTTTGAACTGGTTTTAAACTGGCCAAGCCCGAACCTAACTGGTCAAAACACGATTCTTTCCCCTTAAGAAACCAGTTTCACCAAAACCGGGCTCAACTTTCTTGACCCAACCCCACCCGGTTTCAACCCAAACTCGTTTGGGCCGAAAGCTTGAAACGTGCACCTCTGATTTGGACCGTCATATATTTATCATTACTTGGGTTGGTTTGGGCTTTAGGGGTGTCAGAATAGCCCAATAAGCCTCGCTACACAGCCTACACTACACGACAGTCCACAGTCCACACCACACAGTCACACACCCTTCTGATTTTTTATTTATTTTTTTGTTTTTAGGTAAGAGAAGATCAAGAAGAAGAAGAAGGTGCAAAAATGGCGTCGGCGTTGAGAGCAGCAATCCTAGGGCACCTACGAGTCCCCGTGGTGGCTAACGGATCCAAGCTTCTCACTCCTCTATGGACCACATCCGTTCGTTCAATGTCATCTCACGATGATCATCTCGAAAAGACTCAAGTCATTGATAGAATCCTCGATATCGTCAAGAGCTTCCCTAAAGTCGATCCTTCTAAGGTATTCTCACTCTTCACTCTTCTCAGATTCAACTTTTAATCTCGGTTATTTGATTAAGGTAGAGCTTTGATTCTGTTTGGTTTTAGTTTGACCTAGTTTAATTAGATCGTGGAGATGATTTGTGCTCCGTTCTTTGAAAGTTTGAATTAACGATATGCTGTGATTGTTGTGATTAAATGTTGTCATTGTTTGATTTGAAATAAATGTATTGCTATCTTAGATTTAGACGATAACGACGATGCCATTTTATTTACTTATGAATTTTGATACTGCAATAAGACTGTCACTTACTGAGGTGAATCTGGTATGCTTAAATCTATGCAGTTAATATCGGTGAGATATCGGTGATATATCGGTCATATCGGTCCCTTAGTAAAATATCGGTGTCAAATATCGGTCAAAATATCGGTAGCGATATTATCGGTGATATTGACCGATATTTGACTGATATAACCGATATTTGACCGATATAACGGATATATCACTGATATTTGACCGATATAACCAATATATTGAATTATTGGTGTTAAATTGCTATATATATAAATTCTGCATTGTATTAAAATTACCGATATCCCACCAGTATCTCACCGAGATAACCTATATTTCAAATATCAGTCCTTTACCGATATCCGATATTTTACCGCATTAACTGCATAGGCTTAAATACAAACTTATTGTTAGGAGGTGTTTGGATAAGTTCTAGGGCTTATTGAAATTCTGGAAAAGATGATAGGTTTATCTTGCACAACTTATGAGCTTATCAGTTTAGCACTTTAGCCTCAAATAAGATCAATCTTTGTAACCATTTTAAAGAAATGATATTTCTATATGTTTATTTCTACTATATTATTCGAAATATTTCAATCTGTCCCTTCAAAAACATAGGTGGTGTTTGTTTTTCTAAAAAAGATCTGCGCAGGCTCTTCTGTCTGCGCCGCGCAGATCACGCACAGACATTGCCATTTGCAGACTGTTTGTTTTTCTGAAGACGTTTCATTAAAAAACGTCTGCGCGAGCTCTTCTTGGTGCAGACTTGGCCCAATCACTTCTAAGATCTTCTAAGGTCTGCAGAGGGTTAAACATCACCACCCGCCACCACCGTCCATTACAACCCACCACCATCGTCCGTCACCACCACAAGTTCCTATTAGAAGTCTACATACGTTAAAAAACTAACAACCTTCTTCTTGCAGACTGCATAGGTTTGGTCCACCTCTTCTTCTACAGATGTGGTCTGCAAACTGCAAACATTTTACCTCTTAGAAAAACAAACACCATAGTGTTAGACTGCAAGAGTCAAAAACTCAAAAATTTTCAGCTATTCTGAATTGGGACATTGAAATCAAGGTTTTGTTAGTTATTTGAGTAGTAATGAAAGGTATTATGTTATAATGGGACTAATGAGAGTTTGTTGTCATGGCTTACTATTCCATTGGGATACAATGAAATGCCAATAAAACCTAGTTACAAATTCAATGTCAGAACCTTAGGTTTGACCATTTCTATATATATATATTTTTTTAACTTTGATGATATCTAAACTGGTAATTGTGATTGGTGAGGATGAATCTTGTCTTAATTTCAGTCGTTAACTTGTTATATATAATAATTTGTATGATTCTTCTATTTTACTTGCACAGTTAGTGTAATACAAAGGTGTCGACAAACGAGAAAATCTAGTTTAAGTTCTCATGCTATTTGTAAATGTAACGAGTAGACGTTAACCTGCGCATTGCGGCGGGATGTTGATTATAATTTCTCATTTGCTGAAACCAATTAGCCTCTAGGGTAAGTTGGAATTGAAATGCTTAATATGAGACTCACCTTTGATTAACTCAAATACCATACAAAACATCATAGTTTGTAAAGTAATGATCATATAATAATAGCAATGCTAAAGATAAGAGGTTCAAGAAACGAAATCGGTATATTGCAGAAACCGAATCACAATTCATGTGTTGAAAATACGCAATTGCTGATAATCAGTTTAGCACGTAAACACTCAATTGATAATAATCTATTCGGTGCGTAAACACAGTTATACAAAATATATCAAATAATTAAAGAAATTGGTATGTATACATCATATTTAAATGTATGAATTGACTAATACTATAGGAATGAAGAGTAAATAAAATATCTATAGGAATGAAGTGTAAATTAAAGATAGCATGGATACATCACATCGACTAACATCATAGGAATGAACGAATCAAAAAGGAAGAAATGACGCAGTGGCGGCAGGGAAATACAACAACCTCGGTCGCGGGTGGTGACCGATGGCGGTAAGCCGCTGTCCCTCTGGAGAAAAATTGACGGCCATAACGTAGTTAACCGTTTCGCTAGATCTGAGGCAACACACCGTTCCGTTATTTATTTCAGTATTTTAATATTGATTTGTAACCGGCATCTTTTGGATAAAAATTACAATTGAGTGAATAAAGTATTATCCATGGAAAACAACATGCAAGTTTGCAAGGCAACGCAATGGAAAACAGGAATACACGATGCAGTTTAAGTGAATAATAAATTATTATAAAAATATAAATTGAGGCATCAATTTATGAATCTGCACACCTTTATTTATTTCAGAATTTCAATCTACTAAGGAGAAATGACGTATCCCTTGGGAACGGATACATCAATTTACCAACGAACACACCGTTCCGTTATTTAATTCAGTATTTCAATAACGAATGTACCGATTCTATATGGCTTGATGATAAGAATAGGGGTTGAAAAATAACACTCGTAACCCTTTACCCAAACATTGTGTCCTATTTTGTATGTGTATATATAATATGTAATGAAAGGGTGTGAGTAAAATAATCTATAAGGTGTGACTTTTAAACAAATGGGACATAACCCAAGTTGCTAATTGTATAAGGGTATAATGTATTTGAATTTTTACTTATTCCTTGAATCCTCTCATCTATGAGTGCCTTATATGTGAAACCTGTCTAATTTACTATTATATTGCAAGTTATTAGATCAGACTGTGTTAAAAGGGTATACAATATAGAGTTAAATTTTGTATTGATGGATTTTTCGATGATGTAACATCTATAACTCGGTGCTGAAGTTCTTCAAACTGATTACGAACCTTGTGATAGTTTATTGAAAAACTGAATGGACCCTAAAGTTGAAACCCTACAAATTAAAACATGTGCAGGTGACTCCTGATGTTCATTTCCAGAAGGATTTGGGGTTGGACAGCTTAGATAATGTGGAGATAATAATGGCCATTGAAGAGGAGTTTAAGTTGGAGATTCCTGACAAAGAAGCTGATAAGATTGACTCGTGTGCCCTTGCAATTGAGTATGTATATAATCATCCATTGGCTAGCTAAAACCTTAGAAAAGTTTCCAGCATTGATCTGTTTTTTGGTTTCAATTTGTGTTGTGATGCTTGCTTTTACTGTATAAGTTGAAGTCAACCTTAATTTGACCAGGAAAATAATTAGAAGCATTTGTGACTTCATCATCATACTTGCATGTTTGTTAACTGAAATTATATCATGGTTTTGGTAATGCTTTTGCTTTTTGCTTGCATTTGTGACTCATGTATGACATGTTATTTCATTGTTCTCATGTTAAACTTTCGTTAATATAAAAACATTGTTTGGATGTGAGAGCTAAAGTCTATATTCTTCTAAAATACACCGCTAAAAGCTCCTAATTGAGAAGCTACTTTGTAGTATCATGGTATAAAAATAATAAAAACAATCCAAAATCATTTGGTTCTACAAACTACACCTGTTTATGGGTGTTGGTAATTTTAATGTTATCAACGGATTTTAGGGTATTGGATTAACTTGTTGATCGATATAATAACTTCGGTGATTATTCGAGTTAGGTAACACGGAAGTGCGGGCTCGTTTAACATGTTATTTGGGTCTCTTATTTAATTATTAGTTTGATTAATCTAATAATTTTGGGCTTAACATATTTAATATTATTAATTTATTAACAATCCACTAAATGGATAATGTCCTTGAGATTGTTAAATGTTAATGCATATTAAATGATGTTTCGGTCCATTAAAATTGTCTTTGATTTGGGCTGATGATTTAAAGGCCTATAATGTTTTTGTCATATTTTAGAATCATCAAATTCAATTTTCAACAATAGTGATCTATGTCTAATCTGATAAATTATTATGTGTAACCAGCAGATAAGTTTATATGATAGTTCTCATACGATTCAGAGATTAATCCAGATTTCGTCATAATTTTGTAATTTCAATTTGGATTCCAGGTTTGTTATATGTTCGATTAAGATGTTATAGACCACATATACAACAATGGCTTTTCGTTATGGTCCCAAAATGTGATGAAAATTTGGAAAATGGATGATTGCGTGTGGGATACATGCAATGCCCATATCTTAACTGAACACATGTGAAATGACATCATAAAGCCCGACAAATATTTTCAAATTTACCAAATTAAAAATTATTCCCTCACTTAAGAAAAAGGTGTTAGCACATTGTATGATAATGAAATGAAATTCTATCCTTATTAAATGCTTGTAGATTTAGAAATATCTAACTAGTCTACTTTAATAAGTGATAACTAATTTAGAGGTAGACATATGTTGGGACAACCTAAAATATAACGATAGTCGATAGACATTTGTTTTATGACGAAAAAGTAATTACTTTTTGGTTCCTTAAACGATACTTATATTATTTAGATATATAAAAATAGTGGATAATTAGATTTTTAAAATGTATTGTTTCGATGGCATAAAAAAAACCAAAATCACAACCAACAATCAATTCACACAAAGAATATGAAATAATAGGACTTCTCATGCAATGAATATTTTCCAAAATTTAATATTTGGAAGAATCAAATATTATAACAATCTAACAAGAAAAAACGAAACTCAAAAACCATGATTTGGAATAAATTAACAATATTGATTATTCAAATAATAATCTTTATAAGCAAACTTTACATGATTTAATCTATGATTTTGTGTATTATATTTTCTTTCTTCAAGTTATTTAGTACCAACTCGAAGAATATGTATAATCGAAAGCCCTATCCCACACAATTCAAAAGTCACATTATTTCTTTTAGTTAAAGGCGAAACAACATTACGCTTCTCTTTGAACCCATTTTCACAAGTAGTAGCCGCATCCATAACCGAGCTTATAAGTACATTCACCTCTTCATAGTGCTTCGACTTGTAACTTTTCATGGCATGTTTGATATCAGTGACTGCGTTGGAGTAAAGTTCAAAACAATCATCTAAACGCATCCTTTGAGTTGAACTTGCCTTCTTTTTCAACAAGTTTTTGATGTGAGACCTTGTGTCGCTCACATTCGTGTGTGTTAGTCGAAGTGAGATCTTCCCGAGGCCTCTAACGTCAGCATGACGGCTTCCTGAGGCAGCTTCAAGAGAGGTGGTGCAAAATTGGTAATTCACTGTTGGATCTTGTTGAGAGCAAACTTTGCAAGTGCCATGAATTAGTGTTTGTGCATGGATTGAAAGAAAGAAGAGGGTAAAGAGGATGAATGGAAGAGAGCACAAAGGAGAAAACATTTCTTTTATAGCAAATGCTTCTTGGATTTTTAAGAAATGAATTTGGTTTAAGTAGGAGAAAAAGGGGTGTGTTTTGGTCGTTCACCAAATTTCAAACTTTCTTTTGAAAGTTTTTTGGTATTTTAATTGAGATTGAAATTGACATTTATGCCTTTTTTTTATAGTTGGTAAGGTTGTAAACATATATTTGAAATTAAAAAAAAAATAACAACCCATTACAAAATTAGCCACCTTGAAATTGTGTTGTCACGACTCATATCATGTCATATATTTTGAAATTTTTTGCTATGTAGTTACCATGATTAACTACTTTGCAACTGTTTTAAGTAAAATACCAAATACTTTGATAACTAGTTACCATTTTGGTAGATGATTAATACCAAATAATTTGCATTAAGTGTGGTAAATATCAAAGAAAATTCTATAAATTGAAAGACCACTTAACTATCTATATATCAAAATTATAAAAATATATAGAGTGAATTACTTTTAATTTTGAGTACCTGTGTTTTAATGGTTTAAACCACAAAATCAAAACGTTTAACGTCCTGAGCCTCTAACCGCTCATTTTGTAACGTTTTGAGTTTAATTTTAACACTTGTACTTTTGATTTTTGACTTAAGTGGAACCACTAAAACACAGGACTCAAAACGTTATAAAATGAGCGGTTAGAGAGAGCGTTAAACTTTTTGATTTTGGACTCAAGTGGGTAAAACCACTAAAACACAGAGACTCAAAAAATACGCGCGCCGAGAAAACCAATAAAAACAGTTGCAAAGTAGTTAATCATGGTAACTACATAGCAAAAAAATTCAAAATATATGACATGATATGAGTCATGTGACCACACAATTTCAAGGTGGTTATGTAGGATTAAATATTTTATATTATATTTAATCTAGTAGCCATTATAATCATTTACATTATATGGATCAAAATATATAACAATCCTATTAAATAATTAGTTGGTAATTGTTGATGGGCCTAATTACCCTTATTAACTAATTAGGGTTTCCTCCTGGGTGCATATATAAGGAGAATAATGTGGAGGTTAAAGGGTTAGACAATTTCACAAACCCTAATAACGCATAACATCAATCTCGCCTCCCTCTCCTAACCGATTCCCTTGTCGGTTTCTCATCATCACCATCATTAGATTGCACCCTAAGGAGGAACCAGACCAAGCTGACAATCATGTCAAACCTTATTGTTGCGTCTCCATCTGGATTCTCTTCTGGCCTGTACTGATGCAATCAGGTATGTTTTCATGTTTTCCATTATGTCTAAACAGAACTGACCAACATGTGGTATCAGAGCATATGTTGATTAGTCAGTTCTGTTTTCGTATCCATTAATTCTGGGATTGAAATCATGAAAACAGAATTTTATAAATTTTATAAACATCACAGCCGGTTTCGAGTGATTCAATATCACTGTTTAAATGATTAAGTTGGTAAATAAATGACTCGAAATCATAATGGTTAAAATCAAGTCCGAAATCTGTTTGTAAAAAGCTTTAATTTTCAGGTTTCGGGTTCCATAATTTATGTTTTATTTTTAGGGTTCATCATGTTCTTAGGAAAAATTCGAAAATTCCTTTATGTTTTGGAATGTAATTAGGATTATTGATTGTTTTTCCTGTTTTGATCCAATTTTATCTTCTAAGTTTATTCGAAAACTGATAAAAGATACACAGTTATAATTTTCGAAATATTTTTTGATAAAATTAGATCATCTTAAAACAGGAAACCATATCTCATAATCTCTTAGAATTCGAACTTTCAGTTATGTTTTCACATTCACAGCTGTAACAGGAGTTTCGAGATAAATTTTAACCACCCGAGACAAAGGTCTCGACTCGAGACCACAAGAACTCGACTCGAAATCATAAGTGTTCTCAAATGTTTATAACTCGAGACAACGACTTCGACTCGAGATCATAAGGTCTCGACTCGAGACCACTGAGGTTTCGACTAAGGGCTTCAATCTTCACAACTCGAGACTGAGGTCACAACTCGAGACCATGGTTGCGACTCGAGACCTCATAAGGAGTCGAGATCTCATAATTCACAGCAGTCGAGACCATGATTACGACTCGAGACACTGAGGTTGCGACTCGAGACCATTAATGAGTCTAGACCTCATAATGTTATAAGCTGAGTCGAGACTTGACTCGAGATCTCACTCGAGACCTCATAATTGACTCGAGATCTCACTCGAGATCTCATAACTGAGTCGAGATCTCACTCGAAACCTCATTATTTTAGGCTGTTTAATGTGAACTAAGATTTAGCTCGGGGCTCCGCCCCGAACCCCGTGCAGGGGGCTCGCTGTCCCCCTGCAACCCCCAGCGAACTCACAACGGAGTTCGATCCGCGCTAACAGGTGGTTTGCTATTAAATGATTGGTTTTTGTAATTAGTTAGTTAATTAATGAGGATCAAATAATGTTTTACAAAACCAAAATGGCTTAACTTGAATGAGCTTCTGATGTGTCACTTCTGGCCAAAGCTGATTTGATGCATCTACTTATCGTTCAAGTATTACGAAAGTTATGTTAAGTGTGCATCATAAACGTGAATGTCTTGATATCTGGCCAAAGCTGATTTAATTCCTTCATAGATGGCATACTTAACAATTGCATAACTAAAGTGATTGTCTCAATTTCTGGCCAAAGCTGATTTGTTACAACCACTTTGCACACATGCTTAAATGATTACACTTCTGGCCAAAGCTGATTTGTCTTCGTTTAAGTAGAACTTTAAGTAGTCTATTATTTTGATGTTAGTAATAGACATATCACAACCTCTTCACATAATGATCCTTATATTAATGATCCTCAATAAATTTTTATGATCATTTTGTCTGCCTTATTCTTAGTACCCATAATTTTACTCACTATAATTTTCTTCTATAAATCTATATCTCATCCACTCTAATTACTAAATCTAATATGTTTTGCTTTATTTAAAGTTTCTATAAGAATTGGCTCTTATATTAAATCCTTGATTATCTCTTAAGACACGATAATCCTATTGCTCTCTTCTGATAAAGCACTACAGAAGAAAAGTAGAGCATGATGATTAGGATAAATCGAACATGATGTCTCTTATGATAATCAAGAATAAGTGTTGTCACTAAAAGGTTATTCCAGATTAAGTCTTTCCTAAGACTAATCTATAATTGTAGAATAATCACTAGAATTCCTAAGATGCATGCCTTCATTTAAAATTATAAATTATAAAGCTAAGTGGTATATATGAATACATAACAATGTACAATACCATGACCCATAAAGTTAAGGGCTTACGCATGGAAATAAGTACATTTTTCCAGAACATTACATACTAAGATTTTCACTTGTACAATTTTGATGCCTTATAAATCAACTATAACACTCAAAAAAAAATACCAAAGTATAACGAGTGTGTTGATAATCAACATATATACAAAGAAAAAAATGTTTGAAACTGGAAAATAAGATGTTATTCATCTTACAACCACTAAAACCTTAAGAGATGATTGTTCTAAGGTCCATAGACAAATTACAAGTGCTAATCCCAACGTTAAGGTTCTTCAAGGGAAAATCTCACTGCATAATTATGTCATTAGACTAGGCATAAGCAACGAGACTATCCATTATTCTAAAGAACAGTTGGATAAATTAATTAGATAGTCACTTACTAATGATATTTAAGTCTGATAATTCTTTAATATTCCTATTAACACATGATTAGTTGACTCTAGTTTTTAAACGTTTCCTTACCAGAAGTCAACAAATAACTAACGTGAGAGTTAGTGACAAAATTAAATGTTAAGACTATAAGGACCATAATAAGCAGTCTTCTAACAACGCTTTTCGATACCTTACATATTCTGAAGATTAATCAGAATACAGTATCATTACTTAGGCTATGTTATGAAGATTGTGAGGTTTGCATAGTCAACATAAAGTCACACTTATCTTAAACTCTCATCTTATTTGTTCTAAATATCTAGATAGAAACATTCCTAAGATAAAACTAGATGATACCTTACACTTTCACATTTTTTGTCATCATGTAAATGAGAATTTGACAAAAGAAAAAAATGAGACTTATAAATTTCATCCATTATAACCAAAATTCATGAGAAATCATGACATGGTTAATGAGGATGATTATTCATATACTCTCATTTTAAGTGATTTTAAATCATGACGTTACAGCCCTAAATATTACTTGGCTTAAGGAATAAGTATGGGTCCATCATAAGTCATTCATTGACATTCATGGAACTTATTCCAAATGGAATATTCAGACATAATTCATTTATCATTTAAAAGACTATCAACTTGTATCTAAATTTTTGTCGCATATGGCTCACGGTCTTAGAAGAAATCTATTCATATATACTTAACAAGATTTCTATTAAATATGTCCCTAAAGTTTCTTATGATATCTGGACACTAAAGAAATCAAATAAAGTCTAACATATATATGATAGGTTCCCACGTCACGTAGCTCATTGAAACTTCTCTTGTAGCTTTTCTAGAGATGTTAAAGATCAGTGGGAGCATTAAGTGTCTTAATAATAACTTGCAATAGTTGCAAGAGGTGGGGGAGTGAAAATTTCACATTACCTCAATTTACACCTCTTTTACAAGACACTGCTCCATCTTGACACTGTTCTATCATAACTTGTCTCATTAAAATCTAATGCTACTCTTACAAAAGTTTCATTGTTACTTAATTGTGGGCACACTTGGATTTCTTACCTAAACTAACGTAATCCTCAACAAGAGAGATCACAACGACTAACGTCATTAATTTGTTTTCTCTATTAGAATTTGTTGGTCGTTAAATATTGACCCTAAGCATGCTGAGTTCCTAAAGATTTCTAAGGTCAGTGGGAGCAGTCAAAGTCCTTATCATGACTTGCAAGGAATACAAGAGGCGGGGGGAAGAGTGTCATTAAATTTCACTTCGAATTTAACTCCGATTACACCTCTTGTACACCATACTGCACCAACTCTTACAAAACTTAGAATGAAAATGATAGCAACCTAACCAAGAGCTAATCCATAAAGCTGAAACTTTTAAAACCCAATAATCAACTCAGGAGGTCATCTACGTTTAAAAACCTACTAACTTTGATGATTACGTAACCTCCCTAACTGAAGTTGAAATGGATTTTGGAAATGTTTACTGATCCTATCTCTTCTAATTAAGCCATTAGTGTCAGTCAATCTTCTAAATGGAATAAAACAGTTTTCTAGTAAAACTGATTTTATGTGTTCATATAACGTTTGGGATTTGATTGAATTACCTAAGAGTGTTCATAACTAAACCAAATCCTGAAATAAGCGTTAAGACACTAAGAAGCATGATTGATTGTCAAAGGTTATATTTAGGAAGAGATAAATTATCAAAAGATTTCTTTGAGGATCATCACTGTTCTAGTAGCTTATAATAGTTTAAAGCTACATTAGATGAACATTAAAAACAATTTTCCCTAACAACTGGCTGACATATTTACATGTTCATAAGACAACCCGAAAGTTTTAAACTTAAGGTTAAAGAACAGTTTCTCCATCAGCCAATAAAATCCATGTATGGGTTAATGCAAACATCATAATGTGATGAAATCTTAACGTAATTATTTTCATCAACAATCAAGTGGATTAATGTACCTACCTCAAAATGAGTGGGAGCAACTAAGATAAACTTGTCTATATAGATGATATTCTTTTGACAAGTATATGTTACATAAGTCAAAGCATTGTTAACACAAACTTTGATATAATAGATCTCAGAGATGTCTCTTATGTAATAGATATCATAACGTACCAAGATAGACCCAATGGGACAATAGTATCGTTCCATAAGTTTAACCTGAAATGGGTCCTTACATATGTAACAAACAATATTGCTCTCCTTCAGAGGATAATATGGTAAATGAGATTATTTATTTATGCTTCATTAATTAGAAGCCTTATGTAAGTTTAAGTCTATACTCGTTTAGATATTACTCACATTGCAACACACTAGATATGTCTAGATTAATGTGAAGCATCTAATGGAGTATTACCAATATCTTTAAAAGAAACGAGAGGCTAAAATTTGAAGAAAAGTGAGAACTAAAAACTGGTTGATTACTTTAACTTTGTGATATTCAAAGATGACAAAATGTAATTTCGGGTATATCTTTATGACAGCAGACAAAACCTATCTCATGGAGGAGTCATAATGCACTGATATTAACAACCTAAGTTATAATGACATAATATAGTCACTAAATGTTGTTGGAAATTTATCAGTGGACTCATAAGTTTATTAACTCCATATAATTAATGTTTTGAAGAATTAGTGTGATAAAGTCAGCTACCATAACTCCTTGAACAGTAACAGTTCAAGAGGTGCTGCATTAAATTTCGATACGCAATTAATTATTTGTTTATGAACGAATTGAGGAAACTAAGTTTTGTATCGAATACATTCATGATATGCTTAAGGATCCTATAACTGAAGGGCTATTACCCATAAGTCTTATTAAGAGAGCTCATAGACGGGTATTAATTAATGGCCATGCGCAACTGCATATCGTACTATGAATGACTAAGTATTAGTTAATTTTCCTCACCAGTTTGATTTTGTATGTCTCTAAGAATATGTCAAGTCGACATAATGGTATATAGACAAATAAAGTTACAAATCAAACAAAGGGCTTATGCGTATTTTGATCATGACGATTAGGTTTTAAATTAAGGCTATAGTATGATTAATGGGGGTCCTGAGTCGCATAATGATTCAACGGTTGTATTTCTCTGCTATAGTACTTGTTTAAGACTAAAATGAGTGTTAACTCCTGATCAGGCTTATCTAATACTCATAGTAAATGATTACTCGGCTAAGTGGGAGAATGTAAGATTAAATATTTTATATTATATTTAATCTAGTAGCCATTATAATCATTTACATTATATGGATCAAAATATATAACAATCCTATTAAATAATTAGTTGGTAATTGCTGATGGGCCTAATTACCCTTATTAACTAATTAGGGTTTCCTCCTGGGTGCATATATAAGGAGAATAATGTGGAGGTTAAAGGGTTAGACAATTTCACAAACCCTAATAACGCATAACATCAATCTCGCCTCCCTCTCCTAACCGATTCCCTTGTCGGTTTCTCATCATCACCATCATTAGATTACACCCTAAGGAGGAACCAGACCAAGCTGACAATCATGTCAAACCTTATTGTTGCGTCTCCATCTGGATTCTCTTCTGGCCTGTACTGATGCAATCAGGTATGTTTTCATGTTTTCCATTATGTCTAAACAGAACTGACCAACAGGTTAATTTTGTAATGGGTTGTTATTTTTTTTTTAATTTCAAATATATGTTTACAACCTTCAAGAACCAACAGGATGGCCATATGTGGCCCAACGTGGAAGAGATAAAGGGTAGTCATCATATGCATTGTATAGGCCAAAATGGAACCCTCCTTATTTGGGAAAAGAAAGCAAAACCAACTGCTGAAATAACATAAAAAACAAATTAAAACACCCAAACAACGATAATGGGAGTTTGGTGCTTTTATAAAGATTAGATCTTATAATCTCTATGTTAGGAGACAAAAGTATGAGGGTCAATATTGTAAATGTTGATAGATAGTTTAGGGTTGTTGTGTAATAGTTGTAATAAGAGGGGGGTTAAGTGTAAAAAGAAGTGGTTAGTTGTTAACAGGTTAGTTAGATGGTTGTTAAGGGTAGTTAACGGTTGTATAAGTAGGATCACTGGTTGTTAATGAGATTAGCTTGATTGATCGTATTTCTTCTTCTCTTTGATTCTGTGTTCGTTCTATCAAGTGGTATCAGAGCTTCCGTTCCTCGGCAAGCTCTTGAATTCAATTCATTCGTAATTCGATTCAAATTCCGATTATCCATTGTTAGGTCAAATTTCGTCCCGTTCAATTGTTACAGAATTTGATCATTGTTCGATCAAATTCATTCAATTCATTTCAATTCTGAATTGATTATTTTTCAGTCAATTCACTTCAATTTGGTAAAAATGACGACCAGGAATCAATCCCTAAATCAAACCCTAGAACAGAGAGTTCAGGACCGTGATGCAGCAGTACATCGTTTGGAGACTGTCACTGGAAAGAATCTGACGGAATTAGAAGCAATTAAGGTGGCAACAACTCAAAACTCAGCGGATATGGCAGAAATGAAGTCTCAAATGTCTGAGATTCTCAAGAATTTGCAGAATATAAGAATTGGGAGGAATGATTCTTCTAATGGGTTTCGTACAAGTACCAGTAGCGATGATGAAGATCAATCATATCAGAGGCAATTCCATAAGGTAACAAAGATGGATTTCCCAAAGTTTAATGGTACAAATGTGGAGGGTTGGTTATGTAGGGTAGAACACTACTTTTCGGTAGATGAGACTCCAGAAAGATTGAAGGTTAAGTGTGCAATTATCCACTTAGAAGATGTTGCTTTGTTATGGCATCAATCCTTTGTTAAGTCAAGAGGTGGTTCAATTGAGGGAATGTTATGGGCTGAGTATAAGAACTTCATTGCAACAAGATTTGCTGAAGTAATGGTTCAAGATGCAATGGGGGCATTGGCTGCTTTGAAACAGAAAGGTTCCTTACAAGAATTCTGTCAACAATTTGATTTGGGTCTCACTAAGGTAAATTTGTGTGATGAATATGCAGTGAGTTTATTTTTAAGGGCTGTAAAACCTGAAATAGGATACCCAGTGAGATTGTTAAGGCCAAGGAACATTCCTGAAGCTTACATGTTGGCAAGATTACAAGATGAGGCTAATGAGGCTATACAAGGTGTTAAGTATAATAAACCCTATAATGCTAATGTGTTTCATCAAAAGAATAATAACCACTACAGTACTAAGTCAATTGCTGATAATACTTCTTCTAATTTACCTTTATTGACTGCACCTCCTATTAAAGCTAAGCCTATCAATTCTAGAAGATTAAGCCCTAAAGAGATAGCTGATAAGCGGGCCAGGGGTGAGTGTTTTGGTTGTAATGAGAAGTTTAGTGCTACTCACCAATGTAAAAATAAGCAACTATTTTCAATCGAAATAATGGAAGAGGGAAATGAGGAGGAAATGGGTGATGAGTATGAAGAGGAGATAGCAGTAGAGATGCCGGAACCACATATCTCTTTGAATGCTATAATGGGTATTCCCTCTTATTCTACCATGAGAGTTATTGGGTCGATAGGCACAAAAACAATACATATATTGATCGACTCAGGATCAACCCATAACTTTTTAGATGAAAAGTTAGCTTTAAGAATGGGAATTGAGGTTAAGACCATTCAGCCCATGGACATCATAGTGGCTGATGGGGATCAAATGAAATGTGTTAAAATGAGTGAGAATTTGCATTGGACAATGCAAGGGAACTGGTTTAAAGCTGATGCTTTCCTTATTCAATTGTCCAATTATGACATGGTCTTGGGAATACAATGGTTACACAGTCTCAATGATATAACATGGAACTTTAAGGAGTTAACAATGAAATTCCAGTTGAATGGTAGTGATTTTGAGCTAAAAGGGATTAAAAATAAAGGGGTTTCATTATGTTCTGTTGAGAAAATGCAAGAAATATTGGCTGACAGGAATCAAGTGGCTCAAGCTCAGTTGTTTAGTATGGTTTCGGAGGGACAATCACCTCATGTGAGTTACAAGGGACAGGAAGAAGTATTAAACAGTTTGTTGAAGGAGTATGAAGATGTTTTTGCTGTTCCCAATACCTTACCTCCGAAAAGACCTTGTGATCACAAAATCATTCTTAAAGAAGGCACACAACCCATAATTCAAAAACCATACAGATATCAGGCTGCACAAAAGGATGTTATCGAAAAGATGACTCAGGAGTTGCTGGATACTGGAGTCATAAGAGAAAGTACAAGCTCATTTGCTGCACCAGTTGTTCTTGTAAAGAAGAAAGACGGCACTTGGAGGATGTGCATTGATTACAGAAGGTTAAATGATGCTACGGTAAAAAACAGTTTTCCTATACCGTTAATTGATGAGTTGTTAGATGAGTTGGGGGGTAGTTCTGTCTTTTCAAAGCTAGATTTACGGTCTGGCTATCATCAGATTCGAATGTATGAGGAAGACATCTATAAGACAGCCTTTAGAACCCATCAAGGACACTTTGAATTTTTAGTGCTTCCCTTTGGGTTAACTAATGCACCGGCAACCTTCCAGGCTTTGATGAATACAACTTTTAAACCACTGTTGAGGAAATGTGTTTTGGTCTTTTTCGATGATATATTGGTATATAGTTCTTCAATGGAACAACACTTGAAAGATTTGAAAGAAGTTCTGCAATTGCTGTGGAAACATACTTTAATGGCCAAAAAATCTAAATGTTCTTTTGCTGGGGCACAAATAGAATACCTGGGGCATGTTATAACTAAAACAGGTGTAGCTACTGATCCATCAAAGGTCTCTGCTGTTATTAATTGGCCTGTCCCTAAAACAGTGAAGCAGTTGAGGGGGTTCCTGGGGTTAGCAGGATATTACAGAAGATTTATCAGATCTTTTGGGGGTATTGCTAAGCCACTCACTAATTTGTTGAAGAAAGAGGGATTTGTATGGTCTGAAGAGGCACAAAGAGCATTTGATCAGCTTAAACATGCATTATCCAACTCCCCTGTTCTCACTTTACCTGATTTTTCTAAGGTGTTCATTATTGAAACTGATGCGTCTGTAAAAGGATTAGGGGCTGTACTAATGCAGGAAGGGCATCCATTGGCTTTCATTAGTAAGGGTATTTCTATCAATCAGATGTCTATGTCAGTGTATGAAAAGGAATTGCTGGCCATTCTTATGGCAGTCAAGCATTGGCATCATTATTTGATTACCAAACACTTCATCATTAGAACAGACCAGAGGAGCTTAAAATATCTTTTGGAACAAAAGGTTAACACACCCTTACAACAAAAACCGTTGTCAAAATTGGTGGGTTATGATTATGAAATAGTTTACAAGAAGGGTAGTGAAAATTCTGTGGCTGATGCACTATCAAGAGTAGAAGGTTTGACCCTATTCCAAATGAGTATTGGTTCTGTGAAACCCTTGCTGTGGGATAAAATTCAAAACAGTTGGATTCAGGATGATCAAGTACAGGCTATTATTCATTCTTTGAAGTCGGGGGTACCTGTTAAACAGATGACTTGGATTAATGATGTTTTAAGAAGAAAGGGCAAGATACTCATTGGTAATAATGCTGATGTACGAAAAGAAATTCTGGAATTGTGCCACTCGTCTGCATCAGGGGGACATTCTGGGTATACACCTACACTTCATAGGCTGAAAAGTATGTTTTATTGGAAGAAGTGTGACAGAGATGTGAAGGCTTTTGTGAAAGAATGTGTGACTTGTCAAAGGGCTAAATATGAGAGAGTAGCTACACCAGGGTTACTACAGCCGCTACCTACACCTACATCTGTCTTTTCTGACATTGCTATGGATTTTATAGGTGGTCTACCTAAGGCTTTTGGTAAGGATACTATCCTAGTAGTTGTAGACAGATTCACAAAATATGCCCATTTTATGAGTTTAGCTCATCCCTTTACTGCTGCACAAGTAGCTCAACTTTTGTTTGACAATGTCTTCAAATTACATGGTTGCCCCTCTACTATTGTATCGGATAGGGATGCTGTTTTCCTAAGTGAGTTTTGGAAGGATTTTATGAAGTTACAAGGGATAGAATTGGCTTTCTCGTCTGCTTATCACCCTCAGTCTAATGGACAGACTGAGGTTTTGAATCGATGTTTGGAATCATACCTTAGATGCATGGTTATGGATACTCCACTACAATGGCCTAAATGGTTGACTCTTGCTGAGTGGTGGTACAATTCTACGTGGCATTCTGCAATAGACATGTCACCTTTTGAAGCTTTATATGGGATACATCCTCCTGTTCACATTCCATTCATTCCCCATGAATCAAAGCTGGAATCCATTGATCAACTGTTTGCAGCTAGGGAGTTGAAACTTGTAAACTTAAAGAAGTCTTTGTGTAGAGCCAAAAATCAGATGAAACAATATGCAGACAGGAAGAGAACAGAAAGAAGTTTTGAAATTGGAGATTGAAGCTTATGTTCAGAAGACAATGAAGGCTCACACTCACCAGAAGTTAGGTCCTAAATATTTTGGGCCATTTTTGATCATTGAGAAAATAGGGCAGGTGGCTTACAAGTTGGATCTGCCTTCAACTTCGAAGTTACATCCTACGTTCCATGTTTCCCTATTGAAGCCAGCTTATGGCAGCCATGCTCAAGTTGTTCCATTACCTGCTGAACCACGGTTTACACTCCAGCCTCGTGCCATAATGGATAGGAAGATCACTAAAAAGAATAATCGGATGGCTACAAGCATTTTGGTACATTGGGAGAACTTGCCAATCACGGAAGCAACATGGGAAGATTTGGAAGAATTTCAACTGAGATTCCCTCATTTCAACTAGTTTAATACCCGTCCGGTGGACGGGTTACGTTGATGTATTATATAGTAACAACATGAATAAACCTATGAACAACGTGACAAACAAAGCTAACGTATATTAAGGCGGTGGATTTCCCTTGGATTGGGCGGGCCGGATCATCAGTGCTATCTATGTTCCGAAATTTCCTGAAAAGATGAAAAAAAATAGTTAATCGATAATTCAATTTTATAAAATTAAATATTTTTATGATATTTAAAATGCCTAGAGAGCAACATATGCATACTTAAACTGGCAAGTAACTAAAAAAACGATCAAAGACAAAATTGGAAAAAAAAAGTCAATGTACCCACACTTTTTGCCACAATTTCACCATACAATCCAATCCAATAAGAATACCTATAGGTTTATTATCATTATCCACATCCAGAAATACTCGGTGTGTAACTTCAAATCAAGTTCTAAAATGAACTTACAAGCATTAGTGAAACTCTATGTCCAAAGACAACAATTTCTCCGATAACCAAGCTTGTCCCTTGATCCACTAATATCCTCTCCCCGTTTGAGAAACTGTGTACCCACAAGAGAAATAGTTACCGGAAAAAATCCAATATTAAATCTACTATTAATGTTGAAGAAATTGTTTTGAAACATTAACTGGATGTATATCAAGTCCAAATGCCTACACAAAATGGAATAAATAGAAATAAAAAAAAAATACCATATAAAAGATAAATTACAAAAAAGAAACATATCATTACCTCGCTGACCCGGCTTTGTAGTGTAAGAGCCAATACCTTGCATCCTAGATTCCACAAGGCATTTGCTACTCGACGTGTTTGTAAAGACGTTCTCACCCTTGCAATTAATCCAGCCCTGCTTTGCGTATCATTATGATATTTTGCTGATTCACTTCTACTTTTATAGGTTATAATTTTAAATATGTAATGTCAAAAGGAAAAACTTTAAATCTTACTAAATTCAAAAATTTTATCAGATTTAAGTATCAGCAAGTAAATGTTCGAATGGTATTATAACTCACTAAATGTTTCTTGATACATTACTGATCACACCAGCCACTAATTCCATGATCACTTCATGTTTGCAGGACACACGTTATTTCTACAAAATAATGTGTGCAAATTGTAAACCGTAAAAAGAAAGTTAAAAAATATACATATGGTACAACCTGCAAGATAACATGTCCTATAAGTGAGACCTTTTATACAGAACGAAGCTGGTCGGGGCTGAACAAAGGTTTAGAAGAATATATGCATTAAAGATAAACTTGGGCAACCATCGAGTTGTTCTACCCATTCGACCCGTTTCCCTTTAGCTACTTTTAAAACCTGTTTACCCGTTAGAGCTAAAATAAAACCCGGATCAACCCGTTCTTAGCTAGATAGCTTAGAACTGAAATTGCCACTTCTATCTTTCATAAGTATATGTTAACCAAAAAAGTGGTGGAGTAAAATAGGAACAAATATAACAACGTATAGACACATATTGAAGTAGAAAAAAAACATGCAAAGAATCCAAACACTCAAAAGCACTCAAATTACCGATTATATAATTAACCAATTTTCCATATAAAGGTTTTCAGAAGAAAAACAGGGGAATGCCAAAAATGAAATCTTACTCCAATTTCCTCAACATGTGCATGGCAAACAGACACCATACAAAAACTGATTCAACTACTGCTGTGCACATTGTACCCTCTGGGCGCCACCCGACATGTCTTCGTCTTCATCATAAGCTTCTTAAGCATGTTGTTGCTTCCTTCTCATCTATTCTTCAATGTTGACATCATGCAACTTCGTTTCCTCACATTCGTCCAGCTCTATATCTGTCATCTCCATTGACAGCTTTGGCGGCAGCACTGCCTCTAACGCCTTACACGGTTCTGGGGATAATGAATCAGGGAAGGCCACAGTGAAGTGGATGTACAGCTTCCCCTTCATAAATGGCCTCTGGTACATCGGCATTCCTTCATCATTTATCGCCTTGAATTGATCTACAAATTAATCAAAACCCAATCAAACCACCAATCTTTAAAAAATACTTGTTTAAACATAAATCAGAAGTTTGCAGAGGAAATTACCAGGCTTCACAACTTCTCCAGGTTGAGATTTGATGAAAAGCTGTCTATTATCCAAATGAGTTAACACAAACTGGAAACCGCACAGGGCTTCAGTCAAGCTCAACGTGTGCTCAACAAATAGGTCATCACCCTTTCGCTTAAACTTAGGGTGCTCTTTTTGTTGCAACACAAACACAACATCACCCGTAACTGTGTCAAGATGCAGAACACAAACCAAGTCAAACACCGATAACAATTAACATCTCCATAAACGAATTCATATAGAAAAAAAATAATATGATAAAACACGCTTACAACTTCATCAGCCTCTCCAAGAAACGTAATCTTCTGCCCGTTTTGCATACCCTTCTCCACATGTACTTCAAGAACCTTCTTCTCCTGAACAACTTTCTCACCCTTGCACCGTGTACAACGATCCTTATCGTTAATTGTTTCTCTGGTACCCTTGCACTCGTTACAAGGATGTTACATTTGCTGGATCATGGACAGTCCAAGATGTCTGATAGAAACCTGTGTTTTAATTAAACCCGACAGTAAAAAAACAATTCATTCGGAGCCAAAATACAATAAAACTTAAACAAAAGGTGGATGAAGATTGCTTACCACCAAAGAAAGACTGGAAGATGTCGAAGGGATCGTGGCCGCCATCTCCACCGCCCATTCCTTCCTTCAAGGCGTCCTCACCATACTGATCATATATCTCACGCTTCTCTGGGTTATTCAGTACCTCATATGCTTGGGCAAGCTCTTTAAACTAAAAAATAGACAAACATCACATAAAGACCAGTGTCTATACAAACAATAACATTTTATAGTTTCCCATTCATAAGGGTAGAAGGTATCCACCAAAATATGGTGCTCATAAGCTTTTCTCCAACTCCCAAAACTCCCAAATTTTAGAGGATATCCTCCCAAAACCACCAGATACCAAAATACACACACACACATGTATGCATATGTCTGTGAGAGAGAGAGAGAGAGAGAGAGAGAGAGAGAGAGAGAGAATTAACACAAATATTGCTACTACAAAAACCCTTGTTGGATTCAACACAGTAACAGTGACAGCCAGTTTTCGGGATCAAACTTTGCACATAGTTGTATACAAAGAAAGAATCATCTAATGTTCTAAAAGATAAGAGTCCAAAGGTACGGTAAGGGGCAGGGTATGTAACATAATCTTTCGGTTAATCAGCAAACACCTAATAATAAGAGTGATTAAATCATTGGAAATTAACCAGCAACCAAACAACTTCGGATGAAGATAAAATAGAAACAAACCTTGATAAAGTTTTGTGGTGACGGTGAGTTTGATTAAAAAAAAAAACCGCTAACATGCAAAATCATAAACCACAAACAAAACTGAATCTTCAAAATCATAGACCAAATATGACACCTGCAAAACTGTATAGAGAACTGCAAAAATCGCTCAATTTTAAAAAACGAATTTTGAACAAATTTAGATGATGCAGATGATTAAGAAGAATCACAATGAAGATTTCTGTAAATAGTGAACTGATGTAAACTGAAGATAAAAATCTAGAATATAGCTATACATTCGAATCTAAACAAAAGGAGACTTACCATGGCGATGATTTCCAGCGACGGGGTTAAACATCAATGATTTCAGGGCTTCAATCCGGAGGTGGTCGGCTGCGTCATCATATGAAGAAATTAGGGCTGATACGCATCCATCTGGTTACGATTGTGTGTGTATGTACATACTAGATTGGTGTGGTTGTTTGATGGAGCATGTTGGTTGAATTTCATTGGAGAATTGGAAAAAACCCTCGTATAGCAATTGGATAGAGAGCGATGGAGGGGAATGGGGCAAAAATGTAGGTTTGAGATACATCAGGTCTGCTTTAAAAGGAAGTGTACATGGAAGTTACAACGTGGGGAGGAGACGACGTGGGAGAGACTAATCAGAAAACCGTTCAAAACTTCTTCATTTTAGGAGATAGAGAGTATAACTTCCCTTACAGTTTTTTATTTGAGTTTAAAGGGTCAAGATCAAAAGTTGATGAGTTTAGATGCCTAAGATTAACTTAAAAGTTGGATAGACTTAATGGGTTCCATTGATATATATAATTCTTGAGACAAGAATTTTGTTAGGGGGGAAGTATTGTTAGGAGACAAAAGTATGAGGGTCAATATTGTAAATGTTGATAGATAGTTTAGGGTTGTTGTGTAATAGTTGTAATAAGAGGGGGGTTAAGTGTAAAAAGAAGTGGTTAGTTGTTAACAGGTTAGTTAGATGGTTGTTAAGGGTAGTTAACGGTTGTATAAGTAGGATCACTGGTTGTTAATGAGATTAGCTTGATTGATCGTATTTCTTCTTCTCTTTGATTCTGTGTTCGTTCAATCACTCTAACCTCTACTCCTTTAGCCTTCAATCTCTAAACCTCTTTTATTTTTTACTTTCTTAAAATTTAATTATCTGTCTGTAGATGCTAACATGACCTGTTTTGATTTTCCCTCAAAATTCAAAATGCCGGAGAGTCTTACAAAACATAGTTCACAAAAGTATGCAAGTTTGTGCATGCAATGCATTAAGTGAGTCATTTTAATAAAAAAATGTTAGGATTAAAATTAGGGGAATTGATGAGAGTGAACTCATGTTTCTGATTTGTAACGATGGCTGAATGATTACGGGCTCACTACGCTTATAACAATGTGTCATGTTTCTGTTCACGCCGATCATGTTCACTATCACAAATTCAACTAGAAGTTGAAATGTTGGCGAACACAATCCCCTCATGCTTTAAGATTTTCCTCTTATTTTCATAACATTTAAATGTTGGCGAATTTCATAACATTTAAATGTTGGCGAACTCTCCCGCTTACATCTTGCGTGGCATAGATGGGGGTATGGCGAAAAGGCTCTATATGCATGGAGGAGATCATGTTACCACATGAGAAAACCGCTTCTAAGATTAGTCCACGCAAAATGGTTTTGTTGAACAGTCTGTTACTTAGATTCTCATATTACATTATTATGCAACGTATAGATTTGCAACTTCTGTTTGTAGAACGACATTATTCATTCGACTACATTAGTCCGAACAGAAACAAGAAGGATTAAATCAGTGCTTCTGATTAATAATAATAATAATCTGAAATCAAATTCTTGTGTATTTTAACTGCCAACAAAACTTTTATCAAATAACACTCGCTACGATCAATTTTGAGCTGCAGGGAACAAGATAAAGTGATTTCACACTTGTGACTTGTCTACTCGACCACAGCCAGCAACTCTCCTGCTTTGCAGAAGCAGTGTTTTCCCTCTCCCAGATCCACCTGTTGCAACTCATAATAACATTAATTGTGAATTCTTTGGAACACTTTAACATGTTATACAGATGTTATAAACATTTTAACTTTCTTCGTATTATCAACCGTCTTTTTTTCTTTTCTTTGTGTGCGGAGGGGAAGAGTATTTAGTTATTTACCTCATACGCGTTTACGTCAGAGAAAAGAACCTGCAGAGGAAGCAAAACCCGTGTCAATAGATGAATAATGACGGCACCACATGGACATTGGCGCTTCCATGATATCTTATATTAGAAAAACTACTGTATTTTTCATGCATGAACTTTGAATATAAGCTCACTTGAGAAACTAGCCAATCAGAAGTGTATGAAATGAACATACCTTTTTCCCAGCCTCTAAGTCCCCTACATCGGAACCGACAGCAAGAATCTGGGGGCAAACATACAGATTATGTTAGATACACGAATATGATTACAACACAAGCAAACACTAGGCACCCTTCCTTAAAACAGAAGTACAGATCATATGAGAAAATAAACTATTACTCACCTCTCCCATAAGATAACGTTCAAACTTGACGGCTGATTTTGGCAATAAAACTCCACCAGCAGATTTCTGATAATACAAGGTAAAGTATTTTAATTGAACACATAAAGGAAGATCAGGTATAAGTGTTAAGTGTCCAAAAGTGTAATATCCTTATTTCACATTTAGGGAGTAACACAAAATTGTAGGCTTGTAGCTTAAAGAAAGATAAAGCTAGACATAAATAAGTTGAAGTGGTGGTTCTCTGGGTGCTAATCTGCTATACAAATCAATATACTACTTTGTATAAACAATTCAAGTTGATGAGACTTCAACACATATGGCTTGCTTTAGAACCAAACAAGCGTGCGAATAGTAGCAGATAATCAAACGCAGATGGCTAAAAAATGCAACATTAAATAACATACATAGTTTTATAGAAGTACTTTCACGACCTAAATACCACTAAAACTAAAGAGACAAAGTTGAGAGAACTTGGTAATGAGAAAACTTTCAAAGGAATCCTAAGAAAAGAACACACGGTTTTTCTTCAAGAAAGATGAATGGAAGTTAAAAAATGATAAAAGCCATTATCATTTTACGCTTCCACAGATGAGAACAAACTCCATGTGATTTCATAACACAAATAATATACACAACATGAGCATGATAATGCACAAGCAAGAAACCGCAATAAACAGATAAGCTTATTAATCCCGATGCAAATTACTCCAGTGGCTTACATAACTGGTGTGCCAAACTGCCTAAAAAGATAAGCCGGGCGTTCTTGAGGAGCAAACATACACCAATTATACATCAAAGCTTATGTGGAAAACACTGGAGGTCTAAACATATAAGCGGTTCTAAAAGTGTAATGTGCAGTCATTTAAATCTAAGTTCAGATGAAATAATAACTCATCAACATAAAATAAGTGCAGAGTATAATAGCTAAAACGTCCTGAAATGGTTTCCGTCAACAGCTGAAATCATTTGATTCAAACATCAAGAAGTAATATGCCCGCATATTACAAACAAAGAAAGCCCTACAAATGTAAATATGAACTTGAAAAATGTACAATCTATTACATATAAATTTAAATAAATACAAACAAAAGAATAATCACCTCAGGTAGCTCCTCCAGACGAATTAGCACTCGGTCAGCTTGTGGCTTAACCTTTAAACACAAAGCAATTAAAAATTAAAAACCAATGAATATACAATAATACATCACCTTGCTCAACAACATTATAGACACAAATACATACTCAATAATCACAATGTACGTTAGTAATTTCCACCTGTCTTACATACACTTTGAATTAGTAAAAAAATACTTAATTAATTACAAATTCATATAACTCTATTCAATAAGCAGCTAAAAAAAACCGAATGTTAGGTTAATTCTCTTCAGAAATAAATGAAAGTTTTTTAGCAATAATCAGATATAATTACCTTTGTAGGCTCATACTTGGTTGCAATTGCATTAACCTTGAGTGAATTTCTTCGTAGACCTAATCAAAACACAACTAATTAAAAAAAAAACAACAAAAAGATGGAGCAAATAATAAAAGAAGAAATTGATGAAAATGAAGCAGATGATGAATACCTAAACTTGTGGTTTTAGCAGGAACAGAAGAAGAGGAAGAAGAACGAAGGTCTGTAATTAAAGAAGAAAAGGGTTTAGCTGCTGTGAGGAAACTGGAAGACGCCATGGATAGATAAGATTTCAGCTTTGGTTTTTTCAGAAAGTGAGTATAGAGGGTGGGTTAGGGCTACTTGTATGGACTCTTCACTAGGGTTCTAGAGTCTTCGGTTGTTGTTTGGACCGGTTCTAAGCAAACACAGTTCAGGTCACCAATGAACCGAGCTCGAGCTTATCGAGATTAAATTGGTAGAAAGCTCGAATGAGTCGAGCCGAGCTCGAGGCAGAAATATGACTCAGTTAGTTATCGAGCCCAAGCTCCAACTTTACGTACAAAGCTTGTTTAGTCTTGCGAACCTAAACGAGCCCAAACAAATTTTATACTATTTATTTTTATATATAATAATACACCTATTATTTGACAATGTGGAGCTGATCTCAAGGCGAGTTTTGGCTCATTTAAACTATCGAAGCAAGCTTGAGCCGAGCCTTTAGATCGTTTACAATTGTTCGCAAATTACCTTGAGCCTAACTTGATCTCTTGAGTTTTACTTTCGAATCGAGCTCGATCTCAAAATAGTAGGTTCGAACTCGAGCTTCATAGCATGATGAACCGAGCCTGAGCCTGGGCTCGGCTCGGCTTGTTTACACGTCTAGTGTTAATGAGCCAAACTACTCGAGTTATCTCATCAGTTCATTAAAAGTTTTAATCAGACTTATCTTAAACGAGCTCGATAATGAATAAATATATATTATAAAATATTAAAATAATTATATAAATAATAAGTCTGTTTAGGTTCATAAGCCAACTTGATAAGTATAGATCAGACTCATTTATTAGGGCGGACGGTATCATTGCGGTAAACACATGCGGGGAGGGGTTTTACCAATCGGTGATGGAGTGTCGGGTATTGGATCGTTGAGCGGGGAGAGCTTCAGCGGTGACTACTCACCGATGCGGGAAGTGAAGGGGTAGAGGAGAGAGAGGGGGTTAATAGTGGGTCCCACCTTTTCAACCAATCACAATTTTTTTTAAATTCTTTACCACTCTCCGTGTGTTTGAACTATTGTCCGTGATTAAGTGCAAAATTGGGAATGAAATGAGGACTTAACATGGTATGATATTATTGGCTAGAGAATAACTTAAACAACCTAAGTGATTGAACGACTCTCTCCACCCTTATATGAGCTCATCTTTAAGCTAGAATTTGAAAACCCACTTACGAGCCAAACTCAAGTTTTAAAATAAAGCTTGAAAATCCAAAATTAAATAGTTTTAAGTCAATACCATATTTGTTGGTGAATCTAAAGTTTTTGAATCGGCCCAATTTTAAGGAAACATATTATAGTTTTAATGTGATTTTTCTATTTGAAATTCAACTTTGCGATTTGAAGTTCAAATTTGCGTTTGTTATAAGTAAGGGTAACAAATTTTAACACCAATTGAAACACAACACAAAAATAATCAAGTTTTAAATCGGTTAATAGAATTCGTTTATTAAACATTTAAACCTGAAGCTGAATCATTTAACGAATGGGTTAACGTAACAGAATCATTAGTAATAAATGAGTGTTTTCAAACGACTTCGATTATACCAAATCCGCCTTCGACGGGGCTCGAACCCTTGATCTCAATGCACTAACACGTTAACTTAAATGGTTTTGACAATTTAACCCAGCCCCCACCCATTAATAAATGAGTTGATATTTAGATTTAAGGGATGGTTACATTCATATGTGTCAAATTTAAAGTTGAGTAAAATACCAAAATTGTCCATGAGTTTAGTCATGTTTGTTTGTTTCATCCAAAATGATTTTTTTTTGTGCATTTGAGTCATTCGGTTTTACGTTTTATTGCCATTTTCGTCCTTGAGGTATGTCAGTTTATTGTAACTTTCATCCTTAGTCCATGTGTAGTCATAAAGCCCCTGAGGGGGCGTTATGCGACAACTGGCGAAACGCGTAAGAGAGTGGCTTTATATCACAAGAGGGTGTAGTGGGGTTATATATGTATGGGGCTTTATATATGTATGTATATATGTGTGTGAGGGGTAACTGTTGGATTTTTGAAAACAATCCCCCCTCACACCGCGAAGAGGATAACGAGAGCACAATTTTGAACACCCGTAGCGCCCCTTGTAATGGTGTTTGGGGGCGCTATGGGGCGCCATGTTTGATTCGGGCGGTATATCACGGACCACTACGCATGACCTTATAAATCCGACACTCATGGATGAAAATGACATGACTTCAAGCTTTTTTGATGAAATGACACGTTTGGACGAAAATTTTAAAACTAGTAAATCTCAGGGATGAAAATGATATTTACTCTAAAGTTTTATATTCTCTCACTGTTCATTTTCATGTGAAATTAATAATAAATAAAATAAAATAATAATAATAATAAAGTTTTATATTCTCTCACTGTTCATTTTCATGTGAAAATAATAATAAAATAATAATAATAATAATAATAATAATAATAATAATAATAATAATAATAATAATAATTTCTTTTTTAACCACGGTCCGATCTTTTCAGCTCTTTATTTTCATCATTTTTTTAGAGTAAATTACAAGTTTTGTCTTTTATGTTTGTACCAAATTGTAGGCGGTGTCCTTTACCTTTAAATTTGACGAGTTTTGTCCTTAACGTTTCAAAATCCTGCACGTTATGTCCTTTAACCCTAACTGAGTTAGACTTTTTTCTTTAATATGGTCATGTGACTTGCACATGAGGACATCTTTGTCATTTCACCTCCTAGGGACTATTGTGTAAAATAGCTTATATGAAGGGCCTATTGTGTAAAAAATAAAAAAATATTTAAATAAAAAAAATATGCACACACTCTCTCTCTCAACTCTTTCTCTCTCCTTTCATGGATGTGCAAAAGATTTATATACCAACACGATGGAGACTCCATGTGAATTGTTGCTGCAAGTTTTTAAAGTGATGAACAGATTCACTTTTTTAATACTAAAACAAAATAAATTATATTTTAGATATTATATAATATATACCAATCACAGTCTGTTTCTCTCTGTACACCATTATCAACATTCAACAACAAATTCATCTTCACTTCAACAAATTTCATCAACAAATCACCAAAATACATATCCAGAAAGCATCTTACACCTTCAATTCAATCCAATGGCTGACAAAATCTACCTTTCCGGTTCTAATCCCTTCAGATCTTCTGGGGTTTGTAAGGTTGCTTGGAGATCTAAATCTCACTGAGGACCTGGAGTGGTTGAACACGTTATCGATCCTGGATTCCAAGGTATCGGCATCGCTTGCAAAGTTCGACAAAAATTCACAAGAAGATTATTTACACTTCTGCTATGATGGGGGGGGGGGGGGGGGAGGTCCTTCAGGCCAAAAGCTCCAGCGGTTCAGAATCTGGCTACTTCGGTTCAGGGAGTATTTTATAAGCACACAGTTAGTAAAGACGATGAGCATAGGAAGGGGGAGGGTTGGGGACTAGAACAATATGAAGGTTTGAATTTGCTTCCACGAGGAGCGTTATGTTCATCTGCTGTAAGTGAATCCATTGTTAGCAGCTTTGATTTTGGTCTAAAAAGTGTCGTAAATCTGAAAATTTTCAAACGATAGAAGATGAAGGTTTCCCATTTTTTCTGCAATTTTGGGGATTTTGATATTGGAAGAGTTCTGGTTGCGGCTAATGCTTTTTTGTGATGCATGTTGTTCGTTTTGTTTGAAATTGGTGGTGCTAGTATGGGGGTGGATGGTGGCAGGTGGTAGCAGGTGGTGATGGGGGTGGGAGATGGCTCTAGAGAGAGAGCAGTTAGATATATATATAATATATAATAATATGTAATTAATTTTGTTTTAATTATTATAAAATAAATATGTAAAAAGACCAAGATACCCTCATGTGCAAGTCACATGATCATATTTAACAAAAAAGTCTGACTGAGTTAGGGCTAAAGGATATAACATGCAAGATTTTGAAACGTTAAGGACAAAACTCGTCAAATTTAAAGGCAAAGGACACCGCCTGTAATTTGGTACAAACATAAAGGACAAAACTTGTAATTTACTCTTTTTTTTATTATTCTGACTACCCGTGGTCCGATCTTTTCACTGGTTCCTGTGGTCTCAACCTAAATATACAAAACCAAGTTTCTTAATTTTCAAAGAAGTAACGGAACACAAATACATAATAAAAACCATTTAAAAAAACAAATAGCCACTTAGGTCCAGAGGTCACACAACATATTACTCATATTCACATTTCGCAATGAAAATTAAACAGGTCAACTCAATACACAACATGAACATGAGAAATGCATATATACATGGGTCGCGTATAGGTTACCTAATCAATCCCCCAACTGACACGGCTGTCAATTTGACGCCCCTGATTATAAGAGGGAATTAGAATTTGCTACTTAAAACCAGTTTGTTTAAAGCATGAATCAGTTGCTTTTTATCCAGCTTGATACATACTGCGAAAATGTGTAACGAACTAAGATCATTATTTTTTTTTACTGTAACGAACCGGCAAAAGCAAGTTATTGTGTGTATCCCTTCTGAAGAAAAGGTAACCGGTAATATCTGTAATTGTTTGTTAACCAGCAGGTGACATACTGGCCCGATTAACAAAGTTCAGCTTAGTTCGGGTCAAAACGGATTCTTACCAAGATACATCCACATGAGAGTAACTGGAAAACCTTTTTGCAGATCTGATGGGGAGCAACAAAATTAAGAAGAGAAAAAACTATCACCAATTTTGCTTACGTAAAACAAAACTTCAAAAAAAAAAAAAATCATGTAATTATTAATAAAAGATCAACAAGCAAATATATAAATCCATTCCACAAATGAAACCGAGGATATATGTGATTATCCAACCATATAGGCAAAACTCTAATTGTTAGAAAATCAAGCATATCTAAATAAAAACTACCATTAGAAAGAATAATAAATCACCAAAAAAAAAAAAAAAACTTTCAGACTTCTGTTGCCCACCAGTTGATTTGCAAAATCAAGCAAGTTATTGTGTGTATCCCTTCTGAAGAAAATGTAACCGGTAATATCTGTAATTGTTTGTTAACCAACAGGTGACATACTGGCATGTTATAAAATCTAATTCATGTCATATTGCTTATTACATGAGTGCAGTTGAGAATAATGTGAGATACTTGTTATCAAGGTAGAACCGTAAACCAAAATCTGGTTCTTCTAACGCTATGACCTCCCAACATCAATTTCGCCCCCAGCTAGCTAATCTCCATATCGTTAATGCAATCATCATTGATTTGTCCTCATTTGGTTCTGAGCGTTCTTGATTGTTCAAACTCATTTTGGGCGCTTCTTGTATATCCTCTAGGCGCTGAGCAAAAAAGCACCAACACCGGCTCAGCGCGCGCTTTTTAAAACCAAGCCTAGTCGTTGTCGCCGACACCGCCGCCAGTCCAACGCTGCGGTGGCCACCACTGTCGCGGTCATCACCGCCACTCCACTGCAGCCACCACCAATGAACTGTACATCTAGAGAAGTAGAGAGAGGGAAATTCTTAACTCCATTAAAGCTAAATCAGATAAAGGAACACTTACAAGAAGAAGCCTTTTGGAATTTGATCCTTTGCATATAGCTGCTAGTCGAGGTCACCATGGTTAATAACTTTAGAATAATTTCCAAGTTTCCATCTTCTGTTGATTTGTTTTATAATTATACCATCATATTTTTATCGACTCTAATTGCAGCCATAGTCAAACAAACTACTACCTGACCGTGATGCATCCCTGTGCCAAACTAGATCACACGGCAGCAACTCCACAACTGTCACCATCGAGTGTCACAGTACTACTACCATCGCTGCCATCGTCACTACCTTCAGCCGTCGCAACTAACCGTCATAAAATAAAGATAGCAGGTGAACTCATTTTGACCCGAACCAAATTAGTACATTTTTCAAATGACCTGTTTTGACCCGAACTTATTTTGAACATAACCTGTTCTGACTCAACCCTGTTTTGCACTGCTACGCGACCTGACCCGCCGGTTTTGCCAGGCTTGCCAGTCAGTAAGTGTGTTTGTGATATAGTTTTTCTTGAAGCAAACGATGTGAGCTACCATGCTTCGAAAAACATGCCTAAATATTTATTAAAGAAATTTACACCTTATAACATTATATTACAAGTAAACTGTATACATAGAGATAACATAAAGCAGAGGACTGTATTAATATTAATATTAATATGAAATATAGGGAGATCAAATTATACATGCTAATCTATAACCTTTCAACCTATAGATTTCTCGTGCATAAAAAAAAATTCAAAACTACACGAATCACCTCAAACATTTGTTGCACGTAACTGTTCCCCACGTTCTTCTTCGTCTTCTATGCCCCGCTCGTCTTTTTCATTACCCGATTCCAACAACACTTTACCTTCTTCCGAGTTATTAACACCATTAATGGCTGCACTTCTTTTATAATTCCAAACAAGCATAGAAACATAATCTTGAGGTGAAATAAGACCTTCTTCAATTAAAGTCGTACGATTTTGTTCAAACGTTTTCGGATCATCCAATCTTATATATTCAAGCAACGCCTTCTCGTGATCGGGCCTCCAGCCCACTGGAAATGGGCTGTAATCAGTCTCGGGCACCAACGACATTCGTGTATACTGAAGCCCTTCAATCGACTCCGCAAGACCCATTCGTAATAAATTATTATACTCCGGTGACTGCCCTTTTTTCTCCTTTAACGGACGTCGAAGCGTTCTATCACCGATTTTATAAACTTTCGCACGCGAACGAAGCTTATATTTGGCAGCGTAGAGTTTAGCAAGCGAACCTCGTATAATATAGGAACAAAAATTTACGATCTTTTTTCGATTATCGGCAAATCGATACCACTCGACCATTGTAGTCAAAAGCTTGTTCATTTGTGCGTTAGTATGCGCTTGTGTGGCGTGAAACATTCTGAAACACGGTTGTGGGTCCGGATCCCTATCCCCTTTTAGAAATCCCAATTTTCTAAACTGTTTAATGCATTGTTTGAGACTCGCGGTTACGGATAATAACGTACCAACACCTTTTTCGCTTATGATTTTACCACCTGTTGCGGTATATCTAAGAGTCGGATATACAACTCTTCTACATAAAACATGATCAAGAAACATTATTCCTTTTGTGATATGCTCAATCGGGAGAGACTCGTTATCGAGTTTGAGCATGTATTTCTGATCACAAAACTCGATTAATTGTTTTCTAAGAATCGCTGCATCCGCTCTCGGGCCACGAACTCCAATCAAGAAATGACCACCGAAACGTATATAATCGATTTTTCGGGTTTTATCGGGCCCGCTAGTCGGAACGAACTCAGGCCACGATGTATTCCCTTGGTCAACTTCTCCTTCTGGACTATTCCATATTACGTCACTCTTTGACGGTCGGTAAAATTCCTTAATTTTACCCTCCATCCAACGGTCTAATTCATCTAGACAAATGTTAGCCAGTAACGGGCTTAAAATCCCGCAATGCCCCCAAGTAGGAACCTTTTCAGCTTCTTCAGGTGCAAACCCGAAAAACGACTCTAACCAATACGGGTCGGGTTTCGGCTCGTCTTCCGCTAAAACCCGCTTTTTCTGATACTTCCGCTGAATTCTCTTCTTTTCCACAGGCGGGCTTGTGATTACCGGAGTCGTCAACGCAGATTTCACCAAATCAATCACCATTTTATCCCTCACATCCCTCATCAAAGCACTAATCACCAATCCAACTTTCATCCCATCCAAAACCGTACTCAAATCCCCTTTTATATACCACAAATACCCCGCGAAACTCCTCCTAATCACCCTCAACGCCGTATGCGCAGTCCTCCCAGGCCGAAACGCGTACGACTTCTCCGAAAACCGCGCTTCAAACACGGGCTCCAAAATCATAAACAAAACCTCCTGAACAATCCTATCTTGAAACGGGCTCGGCTGCGTAGTAGTCAAGATCGCCCTAATCTTCCTCTTCGACAACGACTCATACTCCGTCTTATCCTTCGGCGACTTAATAAAAAACTCCAACCGCGCACCCCACCTAAACCGGTTATCAAGAACCGCGTTTCTAAGCGCAAGTAAATCCTCAAGTGCTGATCGTTGTACCGAACTTTTCGGCATGTAAGCACCCATTTCATCAGCACAAACTTTCTGATAAGCTAAGACCCATAACTCAAATCTTCTTAAGTAATTAGTTAAATTGGTGACAGTTTGATTAGGGTTTCTAAAACTTTCTATCCATAACTCTGAACAGACTGATACACCGTCTTCTTTCATTAGGGTTGATGGGTCATTTGGGTCTGGACTGACATTATTTTTTCTGAAATTGTAGTTGTAATTGCTGTTGTTATTGAACTGGGTTGATGTGTACATGAATGCCCTAAATAAAGTGAACCCATTTGTTCGAGGGTTTGAAATGGTTGATGTGCGTGTGGGGTATAGTAATATTGAATGACAGAGATAAGTAAACCGGCGATTCATCTAACCTGGAATTGAAAAGTGCTCCAGCGATGAGGTGGGGAGAGAGAATCGAGTTACAGTCGCTGTGTCCGTGAAGAAGATGACTTGCAGAGCAACCTTCAGCCCAGCAGCTATGAATTAGGTCAGATATAAGCCCATCTTGAATTGGGCCACATTGAACTATTGGATTATTGGAGTATTGGGTAGAGGTGTAAAGAAAAACCAGTTTGGGCCCACTGAGTCACTGACCGGTACGGTACGGTACGGTTTGGTTCCAACCCAACCCGATGGTTTTGAAACAGGTTTGGGTTTTTGTGTTCAGAGTCGGTTCCAGCCCGAACTAATTTGAGCCCATCTTAAAGGAAATTAATAAATAAACTCGGTTAACGCTAAAACCGGTTTTGAACCGGATTCAAAACGGTTTGGGTGGGTTTGGGTTTTCAACCTTAGAACCGGATCTTAACCGGAACTGATTTGGGCTAACTGGTCTGAGCCCAAACTTAAAAACCGGTTCAGTTTGGACCAAACTGGTATTTGTACGCCTCTAGTATTGGGTCATTGGATCGTTTTTCTTGTTTTCTTATATTTATTTTTAGAAAAGAAAAATTATTTATTTTTACTCTTTTGAACTTGTGTTTTCCTCACTTTTCCCTTCACAATGAATCTATATTAAATATTAATTGTTTTCTTTGTTGTTTACTCTTTAAATGTGTCTCTAATAATGTGTATGTTAAACAAAATGCAATCTTCTGTCATGTCGAGTGTTGGCTACAATTTGGCTGTTTCATTATATGTCTGCTTATATTAGTTTAAACTGTTATCTTTATTTGTTGAAAAAGAAAAAGAAAGAAAGAAGAAATGGATTACATGCGGCAATTTTGACTAATTACATAAGGAGTGGATTGACATGGGTTATGTATTAGGTCTCTGGCCATGGGTGTACCTTAACATCTAGGGTGTTAACGATGATATGGCATGTTAAACGACACTGCAAGCCACTCCTTTCTTGTGTTAAGGGGTGTTAAAGGGATTATATGTTAACATGTTAACATGATGTTAAGAGATTGTCTTAATTTGTTTTCCTTTTTTACACCTAAACCATTAAAAGTTTTTACACTCAAACCATTAAAAGAATAAAGTTAAGGGGATTAAACCATTTCCTTGATGTGAGGTAAAATGAAATAGAGAAAAGTAAGTGATGTAACACCTAGTTGGTGTTAAAAAAAGTTAAAGTATACCCCAAGGCCTCAGCAGTTAAACAGGTAAACTAGAAAAAGGAACAATAGAAATGAGTAAAACACGACAAATATTTCTAAATATGCATTAACTTTTTTTTTGTTTGAAAGGAAAATTTCATGATTGTTTTATGCATTAATTCAATGATTTATATAATAGTGAAATACTTTACTTTTGTAATTTTATTTGGCCTGCTAATTAATTTATAAAAATATGACTGAAAAAGAGTATTTGTCTATTAAACGTGCTAAAATGAGGTTACAATGTACATGTATGTATTAAGATCATGGTGGGTCCTACTTTTTTATATTTTTGTTTGTCTTAGCATATATTTTTTTTAAAGGACTGTATATATACTTTCTATGAGGTTAGTGATATTTTTTCTTGTCTCTTTGTTCTTTTATCTGTTCTTAACATAGTTTACTCCACCTTGTGCTAGCAGTCGTCTACTACATTATTAGTACTTTTGGTTGGTTGTGTTTTGTTTCTCTTGATTACATTGTATGATATTTGAGATACTAGATTTTTTTTTGTTTTTTACTTAGCTACGCTAGTTGATATGGTTATGCATTGTATTTAAAATTTGAGTAAATTATGTTTTGAGTAATTATGTTTTAGTGGTTTTAACCACTTGAATCCATAATCAAAAAGTTTAACACCTTGAGTCTCTAACCGTTCATTTTATAACGTTTTGAGTCCAATTTATTAACACTTGTAATTTGATTTTGGACTCAAGTGGTTAAAACCACTAAAACACATGGACTAAAAAACGTTATAAAATGAACGGTTAGGGATTCGAAACGTTAAACTTTTTGATTTTGAACTTAAGTGATTAAAACCACTAAAATACAAGGACTCAAAAAAATAATTTACTCTTAAAATTTTGAGTTAATTGCTAAATCATCCCTGAGGTTTGGACATATTTGTCATTTTTGTCCAAAATGACTTTTTTGTACCATATTGTCCCCACATTTGTAAGTTTTTGCCATTTTCATCTAAATGCCTAACCAGGTTACTTTATGCCATCTGTTGGGGTATTTTCTGAAATTTATAAATTATAAGGGAGGTAATTTGTAATTATCTATTCTAAACATGAAAAAATGAGGGGCTAAATTGTTAAATTTATGGTGGCCAACAGTGGTGTTAGGAGGTTGGGTGTCACACCCCAACCGATGGCGGAATCATCGGGGCGCGGCACTGAGCGAAACAGATTGTTCAGAAGTCTCCACAACAACTATCATACAATTCAGTTAAATAACACGTCCCATACCGTGTCCCAAATAATAACAAGTTATCATAGAAATCAACCAAACAATATGGGAACTGTTTCGACAACTCAAATTCTTAATTATTACAGACCAAATGTAAATATTGTTTCAAGACTACTAGACGGTTAACTATAGATCTTACTGACTACAGGTGCCAGTACAAGATCTACAGATAATTATGGCCCTGGAGCAGGTACGTGGACACTGTCCTAAGGTCACAGACTCCTAGAAGCTTATTATTGCTTCGCTTCCCTAGCAAGCTAGTAGCTTAAACACCTGTCACATACGTTAAAATAAAAGTCAATACATATAATGTAAAGGTGAGTACACAAGTTTGATATAGCATATAGAGTTCGAATAGTTTACGCATAACCAAGCACGTACACAAGGGAAAACGATGCATGTAAATTATCGACATGGGACCATCGATACCAACGACTGCGGGTTGACTGTCCGAGACAGTTCGCAATACATGATTACCACCGTAATCCATGCAAGTAATTGTCCTTAGCAACCCCCGTGTGAACGGGTGCTGAGTCCAAACTATAGTACTACGTTGCTAAAGCAGGTAGATAGCACTCCACGTGTAAACATAATAAACAGCAATCATTTAGACAAGTAATACATGCGAGTAGGTTAGCGTTCAAATAGTTTGTGTTGTTTGTGAACTTGATAGATTACGTATGTAACACCCAAAAGTGCTGAAAGCAAAAAGGGATCGAGTATACTCACAGTGGTTGGTTGTGGATTGAAGGGAGCACTGAGAATAGGTTAGCCTGAATAGTTCGATAACACAACGATGAGTAACGCGGAAAAAGTGAACAATGTACTTGGATCGAGTAGGCCATTCGATCGGACAGCAGTTCGATCGAGTGGGCTGTTCGATTGGTTTGAAAGTCCGTTCGAACATCCGTTCGATCGGCCGGCTGGCTCGATCGGCTGGTTCCTTCAAGTGGATTGTTTCTTCCTTTGATGTGAAGGATGTGTTTGTGTATGATGGTTTGTACTACCTTTCAAGTTGGTCGATCGAACGGCTGTTCGATCGGTTAGCCCAACCGATCGGTTAGCATTGCATTGTTTTCAAATATGTCACTCGATCGGTTGGCATGTTCGATCGGGTGACATTCCAATGTTTTGAAAAGTCTAAGTGTTTTAAAGTATAGTATCTCATGATCCGAGCAGTAATGATTACAATCGAGTGGCTTAGTCGATCGAACAGTACCTCGTCAATACTACACTTTTGTGAGTTGGTGGGTCTAAGTGCTAGTCGATCGGTTAGCCTAACCGATCGGCTGGCATAGTCGTTCGGTTGGGCTGTTCGATCGAACAGCCTAGCCGTTCGGCCAGCTTCTCGATGCGGTTAACTTATCACCTAACACTTGGTTATTCCCGTTGTTCGTTGATGTTTAGAGATATTTTGACTACGAGTTGAACCACAAAACTGAAGTCCCTACTTAGTCTACTGACTCGAGCAGGAAATCACCCAAACTCGGTCAGGGACGGTTTAGAACCTAAGTTTAACGTTTAACCCGGAATCGGTATATCTCTCGGTAGAACCCGAATCTTGAACCATGTGTTTGTTTAGATTGATTTGTAAATCGGTTCAAGTCTCGTTTTCACCTTTTTGAGTGTAAAAGAGTTGAAAGATATATGAAAACCCATCTTTCAAATCCTTTTCCACCGTGAAATGTTAAGATCTTTGGAAGATTTTAGGTTATTTATGTGGAAATCGGTTAGATCTAGCTTATTCATGGTTGAATGAAGTCAAGAACATGAAGTTCTTGATGAACACCAAGAACACCATGATGACATCACTCAAGAACACCTAGATCTTGGTGATTTCATGGATGAAATTCAGATTTTGAAAGATAGAAAGATGGAGAATCGATTAATGAACAAAAACGTACAAGGATTAGAGTGAAATACTTACCGGTTTGAGAGAAATCTTGGATTTAGTGAGAAGAAGAGGCTGGTCGGTCAGAGCTTTTCCAAAAGTGGAAAGTTTGACAAGGACAGCCCTATTTATAGGCTTCCAAAAGAGGAAAGGGTCAGCTGATCGAACAGCATCCCTGATCGAGCAGCTGTCCGATCGAACAGCCTGTTCGATCGGCTAGCCTGTTCGATCAGGTTGCCCTGTTCGATCGGCTTGCCTGGTTTTTGAGTGTTTCGCGACGATTTTTGATATTTCGAGTTCGATGAACGATGATTTGTGAATGATAGAATTCCTAATCAAATTACTTTTAGTCTCAACTACTATATCTAACATACAAGCATCCTTACAACCATTTTCAAGTCGGTTTCGATTGAGTTTGATTCACCTTTGAGTCTTGATTGATTTGATTGATTCACCACACACTTTAACATAAAAGTAAACATGCACAAGTAACACATAAGGCACACACACACGTATAAAAGCATTAAAATCCCCACACTTGAGTTCGATGATTGATTTGATTAGCTTGATTATTGATTGACTAGCTTTATTGCGTTGTTACTTCCTATCATTCACAGTCGATCGTTGATTCACAGTTCGATTATCGGTCGATTAGTTTGATTATACAACACTTACTCCAAATAATATGAAAATCAAAATGAAACTAAAATGAAATTAATCTTTATTAATCTTTAATTCCAATAACAGTCAACACTTGACTTTGACTTTGACTTTTGGAAAACACGGGGTGTTACAGTCTCCCCTCCTTTAGGGAATTTCGTCCCGAAATTAGGCCGAGAACCGTACATCACCGTGTGATTTTATCAATTTGATGCTTCAGATCTATCTGAATAACTGCGGGTACTTGGCCTTCATGTCACTTTCGAGTTCCCAAGTGAACTCCGCGCCTCGTTTGCCTTCCCATCGTACTTTTACAATAGGAATGCGAGAGCGTCTGAGTTGCTTGGTCTGTCGGTCCATGATTTCGACAGGCTTTTCCACGAAGTGCAGCGTCTCATTGACCTGAAGATCGTCGAGTGGTATTATTGCGTCATGGTCGGCTACGCATTTTCGAAGGTTTGAAATATGGAAAGTCGGGTGGACATTGCTGAGTTCCTCCGGTAATTCGAGTTTGTAGGCAACTTTACCGATCCTTTCCAGAATCTTAAAAGGTCCAACAAATCGAGGCGCAAGTTTCCCTCTTTTGCCGAATCGGACTACTCCCTTCCAAGGTGATACCTTTAGGAGCACGTAGTCGCCAACTGCAAATTCGCGGGGCCTGCGTCGTTTATCGGCGTACATCTTTTGTCTGTCCCGGGCCTTTACCAAGTTTTCCCTTATCTGGTGGATCTTGTCAGTCGTTTCTTGCAGAATCTCGGGCCCAGTCAATTGTGAATGACCGACCTCGTGCCATACAATAGGCGAGCGACATCTCCTACCATACAAGGCTTCGAAAGGGGCCATTTCGATGCTGGAGTGATAGCTATTATTGTACGAAAATTCGACCAACGGTAGGTGTTTGCTCCAACTACCACCAAAATCGATAACACACGCACGGAGCATGTCTTCAATAGTACGAATCGTTCTTTCAGTCTGCCCGTCGGTTTGCGGGTGGAATGCGGTACTCAAATTCAGCGTCGTACCAAGAGCTGCTTGAAAAGTTTCCCACAATCTCGATGTAAACCGAGCGTCGCGATCAGAAATGATGTCTCGAGGCGTACCATGATTCTTAATGATCTCGTCGGTGTAGATTTGGGCTAGCTTGGCCACCTTGTAGTCTTCTCGTATTGGCAAAAAGTGGGCTGATTTGGTTAGACGGTCGACTATAACCCAAATACTGTCGTGACCTGATGGCGTGGTCGGAAGCTTAGTTATGAAATCCATAGCTATGCTTTCCCACTTCCATACGGGTATCGGCGGTTGTTCGAGTAAGCCTGAAGGTCTTTGGTGTTCAGCCTTGACTCTTGCACAAGTTAAACAGCTACCAACATATAGAGCAATATCCCTTTTCATCCCCGGCCACCAGTACTTGTAGCGAAGGTCCTGGTACATTTTGTCCGCACCGGGGTGAATGGAATATCGGGATTTGTGGGCTTCGTTCATGATGATCTTTCGCAAATCTGTCCTCCTCGGAACCCAGATTCGGTCCAGATAATAGAATATCCCATTGGCTTTGCTCACGAGCTGAGTTCCATCGTGATAGATTCGTTCTTTCCTCAACGTACGCTCGTTAAAGCAAGCGTGTTGTGCTTCGCGGATGAGAGCTTCGAGGTTATACTGAGCCTGGATGTTTCGAACACCTATCACGTAATTCTTTCTGCTGAGGGCGTCTGCAACTACATTCGCCTTGCCTGGGTGATAACGGATCTCACAGTCGTAATCGTTGAGAAGTTCTACCCATCGGCGTTGACGCATATTGAGTTCTCTCTGGTTAAAGATATGTTGTAGGCTCTTGTGATCGGTGAAGATCCTGCACTTTGTACCATACAGGTAGTGTCGCCAAATCTTTAAGGCAAAGACAACTGCGCCTAGCTCGAGGTCATGGGTTGTATAGTTCTTCTCATGGATTTTGAGCTGTCGAGATGCGTAAGCTATAACCTTGTCTCGTTGCATGAGAACACAGCCAAGTCCAAGGTTTGAAGCATCACAATAGACGACGAAGTCATCGCTTCCGTCCGGCAGTGTAAGAACTGGTGCATGGCACAGCATGTGTTTGAGGGTTTGGAAAGCAGTCTCTTGCGCGTTTCCCCACACAAAAGGCTTGTCTTTATGAGTAAGGGAGGTAAGCGGTACAGCAATCTTTGAGAATCCTTCGATAAATCGCCGGTAGTAACCTGCTAATCCAAGAAAAGAGCGAACTTCTGACGGATTCTTTGGCGTAACCCATCCCTTGACTGCCTCAATCTTTGCAGGATCAACGTGTATACCCCGACTATTCACAATATGACCCAGAAATTGAACCTCCTCCAACCAGAACTCGCACTTGGAGAATTTGGCGTAGAGTTGGTTTCCCTGAAGCAACTCGAGAACCAATCGCAAATGCTGCGCATGTTCGGCCCTCGATCTGGAATAGATCAAGACATCGTCGATGAATACAATGACAAAACGGTCTAAGAACGGTTTACACACGCGATTCATCAGATCCATGAAGACCGCGGGTGCGTTGGTCAAACCAAAAGGCATGACAACAAATTCGTAGTGGCCGTATCGGGTTCGAAAAGCGGTTTTGGGTATGTCTTCCTCTTGAATCCGCAACTGATGGTAGCCTGAACGTAGATCAATCTTGGAGAAACACTGAGCACCTTGTAATTGGTCAAACAGGTCATCGATTCTTGGCAAGGGGTATCGGTTCTTGATGGTCAGCTTGTTCAATTCCCGGTAATCGATGCACATTCGGAACGACCCGTCCTTCTTTTTGACGAAAAGGACTGGTGCGCCCCATGGAGAAGTGCTCGGGCGAATGAAGCCTTTTTCAAGTAACTCTTGGAGTTGGTTTGAGAGTTCTCGCATCTCAGATGGAGCGAGTCGATACGGAGCTTTGGCCACTGGGTTGGCTCCTGGAATAAGGTCGATTCGAAAGTCGATATCACGACTAGGAGGTAATCCAGGAAGATCATCAGGGAACACCTGAGGAAATTCTCGGACAACGGGGACATCCTTGACTTCAACTTTCTTTTTCTTGTCCGTCTCTGCGACAACAATGTTGGCCAAGAAGGCTCGATATTCCTTGCGGAGATATTTGCGAGCTTGAAGACAGGACATGAGCTTGAGATCTTTTGCAGTAGTTTCACCATAAACACATAGAATATCACCACTAGCTAGCACAAAACGAATCATCTTATCAGCACACACAACTTCAGCATGGTTTTCACGAAGAAAGTCCATGCCTACTATGACATCGAAACTTCCGAGTTGCATTGGAATGAGATTAATCGGGAACACATGATTGTTGAGCTTGAGGGTACAATCACGGAGCACAGAATTAACAGCAATGGTTCTTCCGGTAGCGACTTCTACTTCGAAGGACGACGAAAGGTAAGAGCGCTTACGTCTAAGAAGCTTTTCAAATTCAAATGACACAAAGCAGTTATCGGCTCCAGTATCAAACAAACATGATGCATATATACCATTCACAAGGAACGTACCATTGACCACGTTGTTGTCAGCTTGAGCCTGACGTGCATTGATGTTGAAGGTTCTGGCGTGAGCGGCTTGTTGTTGAGGCTGTTGTTGTTGTTGCTGGGGTTGTTGAGCTTCTTGTTTCACCACCCTGTTCGGGCACCGGTTTGCGAAGTGGTTAGGGTCACCACATGCAAAGCAGGTCCGAACATTGTTTGCCGGGGCCTGTGCAGCTTGAGGAGCTTGAGGAGCAGGGAGTAGAGCTTGGTTGGCATTGACTTGGGCTTGAGCTTGACGGGGACCATAGCGGCAACTCGCAGTGAAATGCCCGTAAACGTTGCAGTGGGCACAGAATCGGCAGGCCACACCCACCGGGTGATGATAGGAACATGTAGCACAGAGTGGGTGGGGGCCGGTGTACGCACGCTTCGCTGGCGGCGCATTGATCACTGGCGCTGATCGCTGTGGCTGTTGCTGCTGGGCTGGTACAGACTGTAGTGGAGTAGCAGTGGTTGCGGCAGCGCAACTTTTGTTCTTCTTTCTCCTTTTTGAAGACTTGGAGGCTTGAGCAGTAGGGTTGTCGGTTGATGCGGTAGTAACTTGATGCAACGACTTGGATGGCTTATCCCAGACACCAGCCTTAACTCGCTTGTCATTAATCTCGGCAGCGAGTAGGTAGGTTTCCTCGATCGTTGCGGGTTTGGCGGCGTGAACAAAATCTGCGACACAATCCGGAAGAGCACGGATGTATTTCTTGATGGTCATGTCAGAAGTCTTGACCTGGTCGGGACATATGATACTCAATTGCTTGAAACGAGCAGTGAGACCAGCATTGTCTCCCTCCTTTTGCTTGATACACCAGAACTCATCCTCCAACTTTTGGCGTTCGTGGGGAGGACAGAACTCGTCCATCATGATCGCTTTCAATTCCTTCCACGTCAGCTCGTATGCAGCGTCGTTCCCGCGCTTGTTCCTTTCTGCAGTCCACCAGTCCAAAGCTCGCGACTGGAAGACACCGGTAGCATTGAGAGTACGGAGGTGATCTGGGCATCCGCTTTGACGAAGGGTGACTTCTACCGAGTCAAACCAATGAAACAGAGCCGTAGGGCCATCTTCACCGGTAAACTCTTTTGGCCCACATGCCTTGAATTGTTTGAAGCTAAAAGTAGCTTTGTTGGAGTCTTTGGGCGTGAGGGTTCGGGATTCCTCAGATGACTTGCTTGCGTTCTCGAACACATCACTGACGGCTTTTGCCACAGTCTTAGAGATGATAGCAGCCAGACGTCGATCTCTTTTCTCCTGGCGGGTAAGACGCGAGTGTGATCTAGGTTGTCCAGATGACGACATGGTCTGCAATAGACATCGTCACAGGCTCAACACAACGAATTCGAGTCTCACACGTTCTTAGATCTCTAAAACTTAGAATCACGTCGCATCTCTCGTCACGTAACACATATAATCACATAAGCACATAATCATAGAGGCATATAAGCACAGAAGCAACTAGGGCACATAAGCAATTAAGCAAATAGAGCACTTAATTTCCTAAACACGTACGCATTTTTATTACAGAGGCGGTCAGAAAACAGAAACCTATAACCACAAGTCGAGTGTCGTTCGTTTTGCGTATCGGATATCATCACATTGTATCGTCTAACTTAGTTGTATAGCGTAGCATAGCACACTGGTTTCGTTTAGATCACATCGACAGGGATTTGAATCGAGATAGAATAGCAACAAAGGTCACGCAGATTGATAACAAATGGAGTAATCAACGAATCTTAAAACACGTAAACAGGTAAATCACATAAAATCAACGAAGCAACACTTGAAATCGGAAAATGGATTGTCTGCGGCTACTAGACTTTGACTAACCATGGCAATTTAACTATTCACAGTTGACTTGTCGTCACTTTCGACTCTAGGGGACATGTTTCTGCCTCGATTCTTGGGCATTATGCATGCGCATTCTAGGCCATACTCGTGAGTTCAGGTCGTTGGAGTCCGTCAATTGCCTTGGCGAGATGAAATAAAGTTGGAATAACTGCCAAGGTTAGGGTTTCACCCCTAGCTTAGCAATTCCTTCCTTGTTTTAAGAAAATTTAGAGGAAAGTTTTCATCAAATTACGGGTTTCAGCCCTAATTTGGTACAATTCTCCCCCGTTTGTTGATAGAAATCACACAAAATAATTGGCAAAATTTGTAATTTAGGCAGGAATTTGCGGGTTTCACTCCTAACCCCGTCCAAATTACGAAATTTGGCTCGGAGTTCGGATGTAATGATAGAATAGAAGGAAACAACATAACATAAAATAAGCACATAAACTTGGTCTCTTGGTTCCTAACTATAGTCTAGGTCTCTAAGACAGCGATCCGGACTAGATCGTGTCTAACCTAATTCCCTATAGTTATGGCTCTGATACCAATCTGTCACACCCCAACCGATGGCGGAATCATCGGGGCGCGGCACTGAGCGAAACAGATTGTTCAGAAGTCTCCACAACAACTATCATACAATTCAGTTAAATAACACGTCCCATACCGTGTCCCAAATAATAACAAGTTATCATAGAAATCAACCAAACAATATGGGAACTGTTTCGACAACTCAAATTCTTAATTATTACAGACCAAATGTAAATATTGTTTCAAGACTACTAGACGGTTAACTATAGATCTTACTGACTACAGGTGCCAGTACAAGATCTACAGATAATTATGGCCCTGGAGCAGGTACGTGGACACTGTCCTAAGGTCACAGACTCCTAGAAGCTTATTATTGCTTCGCTTCCCTAGCAAGCTAGTAGCTTAAACACCTGTCACATACGTTAAAATAAAAGTCAATACATATAATGTAAAGGTGAGTACACAAGTTTGATATAGCATATAGAGTTCGAATAGTTTACGCATAACCAAGCACGTACACAAGGGAAAACGATGCATGTAAATTATCGACATGGGACCATCGATACCAACGACTGCGGGTTGACTGTCCGAGACAGTTCGCAATACATGATTACCACCGTAATCCATGCAAGTAATTGTCCTTAGCAACCCCCGTGTGAACGGGTGCTGAGTCCAAACTATAGTACTACGTTGCTAAAGCAGGTAGATAGCACTCCACGTGTAAACATAATAAACAGCAATCATTTAGACAAGTAATACATGCGAGTAGGTTAGCGTTCAAATAGTTTGTGTTGTTTGTGAACTTGATAGATTACGTATGTAACACCCAAAAGTGCTGAAAGCAAAAAGGGATCGAGTATACTCACAGTGGTTGGTTGTGGATTGAAGGGAGCACTGGGAATAGGTTAGCCTGAATAGTTCGATAACACAACGATGAGTAACGCGGAAAAAGTGAACAATGTACTTGGATCGAGTAGGCCATTCGATCGGACAGCAGTTCGATCGAGTGGGCTGTTCGATTGGTTTGAAAGTCCGTTCGAACATCCGTTCGATCGGCCGGCTGGCTCGATCGGCTGGTTCCTTCAAGTGGATTGTTTCTTCCTTTGATGTGAAGGATGTGTTTGTGTATGATGGTTTGTACTACCTTTCAAGTTGGTCGATCGAACGGCTGTTCGATCGGTTAGCCCAACCGATCGGTTAGCATTGCATTGTTTTCAAATATGTCACTCGATCGGTTGGCATGTTCGATCGGGTGACATTCCAATGTTTTGAAAAGTCTAAGTGTTTTAAAGTATAGTATCTCATGATCCGAGCAGTAATGATTACAATCGAGTGGCTTAGTCGATCGAACAGTACCTCGTCAATACTACACTTTTGTGAGTTGGTGGGTCTAAGTGCTAGTCGATCGGTTAGCCTAACCGATCGGCTGGCATAGTCGTTCGGTTGGGCTGTTCGATCGAACAGCCTAGCCGTTCGGCCAGCTTCTCGATGCGGTTAACTTATCACCTAACACTTGGTTATTCCCGTTGTTCGTTGATGTTTAGAGATATTTTGACTACGAGTTGAACCACAAAACTGAAGTCCCTACTTAGTCTACTGACTCGAGCAGGAAATCACCCAAACTCGGTCAGGGACGGTTTAGAACCTAAGTTTAACGTTTAACCCGGAATCGGTATATCTCTCGGTAGAACCCGAATCTTGAACCATGTGTTTGTTTAGATTGATTTGTAAATCGGTTCAAGTCTCGTTTTCACCTTTTTGAGTGTAAAAGAGTTGAAAGATATATGAAAACCCATCTTTCAAATCCTTTTCCACCGTGAAATGTTAAGATCTTTGGAAGATTTTAGGTTATTTATGTGGAAATCGGTTAGATCTAGCTTATTCATGGTTGAATGAAGTCAAGAACATGAAGTTCTTGATGAACACCAAGAACACCATGATGACATCACTCAAGAACACCTAGATCTTGGTGATTTCATGGATGAAATTCAGATTTTGAAAGATAGAAAGATGGAGAATCGATTAATGAACAAAAACGTACAAGGATTAGAGTGAAATACTTACCGGTTTGAGAGAAATCTTGGATTTAGTGAGAAGAAGAGGCTGGTCGGTCAGAGCTTTTCCAAAAGTGGAAAGTTTGACAAGGACAGCCCTATTTATAGGCTTCCAAAAGAGGAAAGGGTCAGCTGATCGAACAGCATCCCTGATCGAGCAGCTGTCCGATCGAACAGCCTGTTCGATCGGCTAGCCTGTTCGATCAGGTTGCCCTGTTCGATCGGCTTGCCTGGTTTTTGAGTGTTTCGCGACGATTTTTGATATTTCGAGTTCGATGAACGATGATTTGTGAATGATAGAATTCCTAATCAAATTACTTTTAGTCTCAACTACTATATCTAACATACAAGCATCCTTACAACCATTTTCAAGTCGGTTTCGATTGAGTTTGATTCACCTTTGAGTCTTGATTGATTTGATTGATTCACCCACACTTTAACATAAAAGTAAACATGCACAAGTAACACATAAGGCACACACACACGTATAAAAGCATTAAAATCCCCACACTTGAGTTCGATGATTGATTTGATTAGCTTGATTATTGATTGACTAGCTTTATTGCGTTGTTACTTCCTATCATTCACAGTCGATCGTTGATTCACAGTTCGATTATCGGTCGATTAGTTTGATTATACAACACTTACTCCAAATAATATGAAAATCAAAATGAAACTAAAATGAAATTAATCTTTATTAATCTTTAATTCCAATAACAGTCAACACTTGACTTTGACTTTGACTTTTGGAAAACACGGGGTGTTACATTGGGCATCTCTGTTTTTTGTTGGGTGTTTGCAGGTTGCAAAGACAAAGAAAGAGGAAGAGAGAAAGCCGAAAGGGGAGGGGGTGGGGGTGGGGTAGGGGTTGAAAAAAGATGCAGCCTACTTTTGTTTTTGAGTTAATTGCCAAAAATCGCCCCCTGAGGTTTGGGCACATTTGCCATTTTCGTTCAAAATGACACTTTTGTACCATTTTGCCCCCCACGTTTGTAACTTTTTGCCATTTTCATCCAAAACCACTAACTTAGTTTATTTTTTCTGTTAAGTTAAAGGATATTGGATGAAATGGCAATATAAACCACAGAGATGAAAATGACAAATGTGCTCAAACTCTTTTTAATTTCTTTTATTTAGTTAATTTTGTCACATATATAATAAAAAAGAATATATATGCAATTTTTATACGAAAAAATAATAGTTTTGTTCACATATTTTTTTATAAATTTTCATCCATCCAACTAATTAAGTTAATTTTTTTCTATTAAGGCGAAAGATGTTTAAAAAAATTTATAAATTAATTTTCTCTATTAATTTTATAAATTAATAGAGGATCTTTATTTATTAAATTTCAAAAGAAATCTAAATACAATTATGAATATTTTATATTGTAAATTAGGTATAATATTCTTTTAACGAGCAACGATACCATACTTCTTTGGTATTGGTACCAAACTGTACCATATCAGTATCAGTTCTCATTTTACATGTTATGGTTACCACTACTATAGAATGAAACATCAGACACGGTCAACGTTTTTTTAGACACGGTAAAAAAAAACCGTCATCAAAAAGTGAGATAAAAAACGGTTTTTTTGTTTAAAAATTAGAGGTTTAAAGTAGATTTATTTTTATAAAATTGATCTATAATAAACAATTGGAAATTAATTTTTGTATTAATTTATAAAATTTAAAACATCCTTCGCCTTAATAGAAAAAAAATTAACTTACTTAGTGGTTGGATGAAAATTTATAAAAAATTGTGACAAAACTAATTATTTTTTTCATATAAAATTGCATGTATATTCTTTTTTATTATATATGTGACAAAATTAACTAAATAAAAGAAATTAAAAAGAGTTTGAGCACATTTGCCATTTTCGTCCCTGTGGTTTATAGTTGCCATTTTCATCCAAATATCCTTCAATTTAACAGAAAAAATAAACTAAGTTAGTTGTTTGGATGAAAATGGCAAAAAGTTACAAACGTCGGGGGCAAAATGGTACAAAAGTGTCATTTTGGACGAAAATGACAAATGTGCTCAAACCTCAGGGGCGATTTTGGCAATTAACTCTTTGTTTTTAAATATTAAATTAGATTTTTTAATCTTTTACCCATGGCATTATAGCCTAGTGGTATCTTGGTGGTGGTGATAAGGCTTATGACCATTAGGTCATTGAGTTCAATTCCCACAAAGGGGGTTTTTCCTAGATTTATTGGGTTTCCTCCTGAATTGGTGTATAGGCATTATTGCCTAGTGGAGATGGATATGATCGGTGGTTCTGCTGGTGACACGATGATACTCCAGTGGTCCGTCAGTGATCCAAATTTGCTGTTCAAAAAAAAAGATTTTTTAATCTTTTATTGTTTATTTTAATAGTAAGGGTAATTTTGTAATTTCAAATCTACTTAACACCAAAAACTAATCACAATTCACGTCAGTGACTATCTGAAAATGAAATTTAAAAAGTTGAGGGACTATAGAACTAATTTTAAAAAGTCAAAGACTAGACTAAAGATGAACAAATGACAAAACATTTTTTTTTTAACTCACCGAACACTTTTTTCCTTCAGTAACCAATTGCAAGTAGCAATCTAGTTCAAGTTCACTGCTCGTCGTTTCAGCTTTCCAGGTTAGAGTGTTTTATGAGTTGCTTTTCCGTAGAAAATCGTTGCTTTGGTTAATTTCTGAAATTACTTATTTGTTTGCTAATGAGACTAGGGTTTGTAATTGATTACTTTATCTTTTTATGAGTTGAAGTGAGACTAGGGTTTGAAATTAGATTACTGCATCTTTTTATGAGTTGAAGACCATGCCCTAATGTTGATTCTGTAAAATGAGATCCACCTTGTGTGACAATGATTCTAGTAATTTACTTTAGTAAACTGAATTTTAAATCTTTGTCATGGCTATTTGTTTCATTAATCTATGAGTTATATGTGTAGAATAATAATGGATCTCATTCACGGGACACGTGAAACATCCAAGTTTGCACCACAAGATTTTATCAGCAACATGCCTGATAATGTGAATAACTAATATTCTGGACCGATTGCCATTACAAGATGCCGTCAGGACTAATGTCTTGTCAAGAAAACTGGAGGTTTAAGTGGACTATGCTTAGCCAACTCGTATTGGATTACGGACTTCTTTAAGTATTTGTTAGAATAGAAGACATAAGTAAATCATGCGAAAAATTATAAGTAGTATTTTTCTTCAACTTAGAGGTGCCATTACAACATGTGTCCTCTCTGTAAACAACGTATTTGGATGTTGAAGATATTAATCACTGGATTTCGTTCTTGTCAAGAAATGAAATTAAGAATCTCACTCTTGGGACGGTTGGATCGTCTCTCTTATATAAGTTGCCTACCCATCTTTTCTCTTGTTTAGGGTTGAAACATTTGAAGCTTTTAAATTGTCTTTATCCATCTTCCAACTACTTTTCATGGTTTTCCAAACTTGTTGAGCTTAGAGTTGTGTCAAATACAATTTGAAGTTGGGAAAATTTGGGGAGTTTATTACGCGGTGTCCCGTACTTGAGAATTTGAAGATGGGTGTTTTCTAATGATCCCGAAAGAAAAGTGAAACCAGATGAGATTGCAAAACTCGCAAATGTCAAAACATTATCTTTGTGTTTGTGTATTGTTGAGAATATGACTATCACAAGTTCTACTACAATATTTGAGCTTCTCGGTAATCTTCCCCAAACTTCAAGAGCTTGATCTGGATTTTCGAGACCGTGGGGTGATAGAAGGTGGTGCTAAAAAGAGGTTTCCTACCGCCTTTGCATGCCTCAGGGCCCTTAAACTATCAAGAATAGATTTAAGCAATGGTACTGTGTTTGTCATGTGTTTTTGAGATAATTAGACAGTTACCGAATTTGCAGACCCTTGAAATCATAGCAACTAGTGTCTCAAATGTTGGGCCCGACACCTGCAATTTGTTCTCCAGACGTCGACTACAATACAATGGGGCCGTTGCAGCTTCGAAGTGTGGGGTTTATAGATTTGAAAGGCTCAGAGAATGAAGTATGTTTGATTACATGTTTACTTGGGTGTTCCCCTTTCCTAAAAGGATTGGTATTCGTCCCACAAGTCTTTAGGCGCGCGACGAACAGTTGATGTTTGATTCAAAGTTGTTGAAGCTCCAACGAGCCTACCCCGTAGTTGCTATCAATCTATATTAATTAAAGTTACATTAACTTATCTTTTATCTGCTGCAGATTTGTATAAATTTATGGTCCTTGCTCTAGTAATTAAGGTGACATTTGGTTTCTGTATATTTGCTTTAAAATTAGAATAATGTGTTGGGGCATTGGTGTTTTCTTCTTTTCTTTGGTGTTTTGTAAGAGCATCAACCCAAACACCTAAAATGCCCCTCATGTCACTATATTTTTGTTATGATATTATATTTATTATGTTCTTGATCCGATCCGACCCGGAAATTTTAACGTATATTTGTGAAAAATCTGAACACCCAAAAAAATGTGGACCACATTGGGAAAAAATCCTGGTCCTACAGTATCATTTACGGAGTGTGATGACTTTTGCTCTACATAGATATCTCTGTCTAGTAAGGCTAGTAAACTGTTTGTTTGACAAAAAGCAAATATAGAACAAACCTCATCTGCAATATATGATTTTCTTAAAGTTCACTATCTATTCGAGTTGCAGGCTGTCGAGATGACCAAAATGAGAACACACCTCATCCGCGATATATGTTCTGCCGTGCTCGACGGGTTAAAACCATGTATTATAAGCCAAACTCAACTAATTAATCGGATAGTTTGAATCATGAACGAGCAAGTTAAGCACTTCAACTTGAAATGGGTTACGGGTAGAATGGTCAGAATGGATCCGCGGTTTCTCTTTATCAAATGTAGACAGTTTTGACAAACTTCAGATGGTTAGGGCGGTGGGGGTGGCACGTAATGCCACCGTGATACATCAATTCAACGCGTGATACAAGAACAATTCCCACCGCCACCTACTTTTCAACGCGTGATACATCAAGACCGTGATAAAATCAATGCGTTATGGCTTGAGCGTGATAAATGGATGTGAGGGGGTGTGGAGGTCTATTGTTGGGTGTGGTGGTGAGTGATGACCATTGCCACCAAAAAGGTTGTGAGTGATGGAAAAAGGGTTGATGACATGGCGGAACTTGATTGGATGCTTATGAGTGATGAAATTCTATCACTAGTGACCACCCCCACTCCCTTAACAATTATGAACGTAATCATGCTTTTCTAAAAGTATCATTTTGAACTGCACCTATTTTGATCAGACAACCCATCTCAACCAATGGAACCATTTTTTAAATTGGGCTCGGTATGGCCCATTACCCGACCCGATCCACCAATTTTGTCAGGCTTAATTTGAATGTTCTTGGACGCGCTCCACTGGATAATGAATCAAGGCGACAATCCTCAAACTATGTTCATATAAACTGTTCTAAGAACATCACGAATCTAGGGTTTGAATGAATTCCTAGGTGTGCATCATAATTCATTTGGAGGTTTACACATCTGTTTTGATAACTTTTATCACTAATATTTTTTTTCCCTAAAATGACCCGTTTGAACCCGAACCTATCTTGCGCATAATCCATTTTGACCCGTCTAATTCTACCTGACTAGAGTCATCCATAATTAATTCAAACCCAACTTACGAATTGTACCACATTACTCTCAACTTTAAACTAAATTTTCTCTAGCACTCCCAAACTAACTGAACCCTAGCTCAATTAGTCGTTTTTTATGTGACACTTGTTTAGTGACGTGGCATTTGACGTGAACCTTTTTTTTGCTTATGTGAAACTTATTTGGCGACATGGCATATGACATGGCCTTTTGATGACGTGACATCTGATGTGGTACTTGTTTAGTGACGTGGCGTTTGACGTCAGCTAATTGGGTTATGATTCAGTTAGTTTGGGAGTGTCAGAGGAAAATGAGTTGGACGTTGAGAGTGATGTGGTGGAATTCAGAAGTTAGGAGGTTATTTAAATCCAATATCACTTAGAAAAAAAAAGGGTCCAACTCATTGCTATAAAATTATTAGAAGAGGGATTACTTTTTTAATTGTTAGTAGTAGACCTTTGTGTAAACGTCAACTAACTAAACGCAATAACGGTGTAAGTTAGTAGTATTAACTAGTTATTGACCCGTCGCACATTGCAGCGTCGTCGAAACTTAAATTAATTCGAAATCTTACCGTCAAATATCTACCCGACTTGTTTCGAGCAATAGTTATGTCAAAACGTAGACAAGAAATTACGTCAAAAACACCCGTAAACCACTTTGTATTTATAGCGAAATGGTACTTAAATAAAGTACGTAAGAAAATAGTATTTCTTTTAAGTTAAAAAACGATTAATTCTCATGTTGGCGGCATGTTGGAAACGTAAATGTAACTCCGCATTGTTTAGTGAAACGTATTATATATGACAAAACGTAGATCAACTAAAAAAATACATAAAAATAAGCACGAAAGTATATTACCAAAACTTAGGACCAACCGAATAACGTAAACGTTTTATTTTTGACCTTAAAATAAGCACGTACAACTCGAAGGGATCAAAATGACATTTTACAAAGTTTTTTATAAAGCTAAATGGTTGTAAGTAACAATACTAAAAGTAAGGGTAAAAAAAAAACCAACAGGAAAAAAAAAAAACAAAGAAAAAAGAGTTAAACTGGTCATTTTTGGTCCCCTGTGGTTTGTCATTTTTCCATTTTGTCCAAAACTCAAACCTTTTGCATCTGGGGTTCCCTGTTGTTTCATGTTTATTGCCATTTTGGTCCAAAAATGAAATCAGATCATATTTTCTTATAAAATCGCTATTTTGTCTTTTTCCTCAAGGGCAAAATGGTCATTTCTTTTTATAAATAAACCATATTTTATAAGACAAATATGACCTGATTCCCCCTGAGGAAAATGACAAAATTATAGGATTTATAAAACAAATATGACCTTGATTTTATTTTTGGACAAAATGGCAATAAAACTGAAACCACAGGGACCCAGATGCAAAAGTTTGAGTTTTGGACTAAAGTGGCAAAAGTGACCAAACCTCAGGGACCAAAATGCAGTTTACTCAAGAAAAATGAAAAAGTAAAAATAAATGTTACTACAGTGATTAGCAGATGGGAAATGTTATTGTGTATTGAATGAGAAAGTATAGATAACAAGTTAGGCCTTCTCTCTCTTTAATTCTTCTTCTTCTACCTCAGCCATTTCATAACACTCATGAATGCTAAGTCCGGCCTTGAATCAAACAAGACCTAATCAAATCGGTCTAGATCCAAGTGTTTTTATATTTTTTGTGGTACCTTTGGAAAAATCCACAGTCATCCTGAAAAATCCACAGTCATGCTAAGTTAACATCTGGTCGTCTTTGGATTACTTGTCAAATTCGGGACGAAAATTTCTTTCAAGTTGGGATGATGTGACAACCCGGACTTTCAAGGTTAGTGCCAGTTCGATCGTGATCTTAAATTCTCATTAATCCTTTCCAATGTTTCCTCTCATGTTAAACTTGTAGACGGTTGGGCCGATTATGCTTTTGGGCCGTCTACATCGTATATATGTTTCAAACCACACACACACATTACATTTTGGGCCGCAGTGGACATCTTGGCACACGCATACGCTTAGGATAACTTGTTAAGTCATGGATCGGGTATAAGCCCAAGTGAGGGTGTGAGATTAGGCCAAGATCTATTATTAAATCACTAAACATGCAAAACCAATATTCATACCAATATTCACAAAAGTAATTGATTCAATATTTGATAAAACTATTAATTGTTCAGGACATGGCCGACATTAGACTCCAATCAACACCTAGTTTGCACGTGAATTTGATGTATTGCATTAGATGGGCCGCACATGTGCTGATGGTTTTTGGACCAAACCCAAACCGAGCCCACCTTTCCCCCTGTTTATGTACGTGCATCATGATGTAAAAGATTCCCATAACACCTTTGCAAACCCCTACGGCAAGTGGATCCCCATCCGAAGCACCATCTCCCAGTCGAGTTCCTTTTTTGGTGATCCGATTTGTATAACTTGTCATCATAAGCTGATTTCTTGACACTCTTGGCCGAGGATTATACATGTGGGTTAGTATTCGTAAACCGATCTGGATTGTTGTCAGTTGTGCTTATTTTGATTATATGTGGCTATGAGATTAGAAGTAATATTAGGGGATTGTTTAAAATATTATTGAATTCTTTTTATGACCGATCTGCATTTGTATGATTTGACCTACTTGATCTACATGGATTGCACATGTAATTCTATATTGGTTTGAATATAAAATAATGAATATATATATGTCCACACATGTGAAAGAATGATGAAATCTGATGTTTCATTAACTTGTTCATCGAATGATACATGATAATTTATGATGCCGACACTATGATCTTGATTATTTTCTATTGGGCCGCTATTGATGAAACTGTGAATGATAAATTATGTTGAATGATTTAGATTATAATAATTGGAAGCTATATCTGTGTTGATTGGTACCATGAAAATTCATTAGGCTATTGACTGTGATGATTGATCCGATGCATATGATTGGTGGGATAACTTTGTTAAGATAATTAGGGTGCAGGTTGTTCATGACGAAACTTGATGTTTCGCCACACACTCATGCACGACGAAAGCTAGGGGTTCGGAGTAATTGATGTTATTGTTCGGAATAAGATGAATGACATGTGTGTTGTTAAACAAACTATATGACATATGTGAGGTTAAAGGAACTGTATGCTATGTGAACTATATGATATGTGTGAGGTTAAGTGAACTATATGATATGTGTGGGGTTAAATGAAACTGTGTGAATAGGAACGGTTATTATATTGGGCTGTACACAGCTGTATACATCGTTGGCGGAGACGATTGTGCGACATTGCAACTGGGCTCGCATAGGTCACGGGCCTACTTGCATATCTTGTTGGGCCTTTGATTGTTTGGGTTAATAAGTGACGAAGCACTAACCGCACCTCTACTCGTACATCGTACACTTAAATTAATTCGAAATCTTACCGTCAAATATCTTACCCGACTTGTTTCCGAGCAAAAGTTTATGTCAAAACGTAGACCAAAGAAATTACGTCAAAACACCGTAAACCAACTTTGTATTTATAGCGAAATGTACTTAAATAAAGTACGTAAGAAAATAGTATTTCTTTTAAGTTAAAAAAACGATATCTCATGTTGCGGCATTGTTGAAAACGTAAAGTAACCTCGCATTGTTTAGTGAAAACGTATTATATATGACAAAACGTAGATCAACTAAAAAAATACATAAAAATAAGCACGAAAGTATATTACCAAACTTAGACCAACCGAATAACGTAAACGTTTTATTTTGACCTTAAAAAATAAGCACGTACAACTCGAAGGATCAAAATGACATTTTACAAAGTTTTATAAAGCTAAATGGTGTAAGTAACAATACTAAAAGTTAAGGGTAGAAAAAAAACCAACAGGAAAAAAAAACAAAGAAAAAAGAGTAAATTGTCATTTGGTCCCTTGGTTTTGTCATTTTTGCCATTTTAGTCCAAAACTCAAACCTTTTGCATCTGGGTCCCTGTTGTTTCAGTTTTATTGCCCATTTTGGTCCAAAAATGAAATCAGATCATATTTTTCTTATAAAATTCTGCTATTTTGTCTTTTTCCCAAGGGCAAAATGGTCATTTCTTTTATAAATAAAATACCATATTTATAAGACCAAATATGACCTGATTCGCCCCTGAGGAAAATGACAAAATTATAGGATTTATAAAACAAATATGACCTGATTTTATTTTTGGACCAAAATGGCAATAAAACTGAAACCCACAGGGACCCAGATGCAAAAGGTTGAGTTTTGGACTAAAGTGGCAAAAGTGACCAAACCTCAGGGACCAAAATGGCAGTTTACTCCAGAAAAAATGAAAAAAGTAAAAATAAATGTTGCTACAGTGATTTAGGCAGATGGAAATGTTATTGTTGTATTGAAGAGGAAGTATAGGATAAACAAGTTAGCCTTCCTCTCTTTAATTCTTTCTTTTTCTACCTTAGCCATTCATAACACCATGAATTGCTAAGTCCGGCCTTGAATCAAACAAGACCTAATCAAATCGGTCTTAGATCCAAGTGTTTTTATATTTTTTTGTGGTACCTTGGAAAAAACCACAGTCATCCTGAAAATCCACAGTCATGCTAAGTTAACATCTGGTCGTCTTGGATTACTTGTCAAATTTCGGGACGAAATTTCTTCAAGTTGGGGATGATTGACAACCCGGACTTTTCAAGGTTTAGTGCCAGTTCGATCGTGATCTTAAATTCTCATTATTCCTTTCCAATGTTTCCTCTCATGTTAAACTTGTTAGACGGTTGGGCCGATTATGCTTTTGGGCCGTCTACACGTATATATGTTTCAAACCACACACACACATTACATTTGGGCCGCATGTGGACATCTTGGCACACGCATACGCTTAGGATAACTTTGTTAGTCATGGATCGGGTAAAGCCCAAGTGAGGGTGTGAGAATTAGGCCAAGATCTATTATTAAATCACTAAACATGCAAACCAATATTCATAACCAATATTCACAAAAGTAATTGATTCAATATTGATAAAACTTATTAATTGTTCAGGACATGGCCGACATTAGACTCCAATCAAACACCTAGTTGCATGTGAATTTTGATGTATTGCATTAGATGGGCCGCACATGTGCTGATGGTTTATTGACCAAACCCAAACCGAGCCCACCTTTCCCCCTGTTATGTACGTGCATCATGATGTAAAGATTCCATAACACCTTTGTAAACCCTACGGCAGTGGATCCCCATCCAAGCACCATCTTCTCCAGTCGAGTTCCTTTTTTGGTGATCCGATTTGTATAACTTGTCATCATAAGCTGATTTCTTGACACTCTTGGCCGAGGATATACATGTGGGTTAGTATTCGTAAACCGATCTGGATTGTTGTCAGTTGTGCTTATTTTGATTATATGTGGCTATGAGGATTAGAAGTAATATTAGGGGATTGTTTAAAATATTATTGAATTCTTTTATGACCGACTGCATTTGTATGATTTGACCTACTTGATCTACATGGATTGCACATGTAATTCTATATTGGTTTGAATATAAAATAATGAATATATATAGTCCACACATGTGAAAGAATGATGAAATCTGATGTTTTCATAACTTGTTCATCGAATGGATACATGATAATTTTATGATGGCCGACAACTATGATCTTGATTATTTTCTATTGGGCCGCTATTGATGAAACTGTGAATGATAAATTATGTTGAATGATTTAGATTATAATAATTGAAGCTATATCTGTGTTGATTGGTACCATGAAAATTCATTAGGCTATTGACTGTGATGATTGATCCGATGCATATGATTGGTGGGGATAACTTTTGTTAAGATAATTAGGGTTGCAGGTTGTTCATGACGAAACTTGATGTTTCGCCACACACTCATGCACGACGAAAGCTAGGGGTTCGAGTAATTGATGTTATTGTTCGGATAAGATGAATGACATGTGTGTTGTTAAACAAACTATATGACATATGTGAGGTTAAAGGAACTGTATGCTATGTGAACTATATGATATGTGTGAGGTTAAGTGAACTATATGATATGTGTGGGTTAAATGAAACTGTGTGAATAGGAACGGTTATTATATTGGGCTGTACACAGCCGTATACATCGTTGGGCGGAGACGATTGTGCGACATGCAACTGGGCTCGCATAGGTCACGGCCTACTTGCATATCTTGTTGGGCCTTTGATTGTTTGGGTTAATAAGTGGACGAAGCACTAACCGCACCTCTACTCGTACATCGTACACTTTCACTTTGGGCCTTGTGTTGAATGAAGCATGGAATGTTGGGCTTTTAACTAGAAACGTGAATCTGTAATGTGTATTAACATTGTAAACTGAATGTCTTATGTGTATAGACGATGTGTGAATTATGAAATGTGTTGTGGCATGGTTTATGCGTATGTGAAACTAATTGAGTACGATAATCATAATAGGACTTGATTGACTACGTGTGAACAAGTAATTAATCTTACCGAGCAAACCACAGGTGAGTTCACTGCACTTTTCTAAGCATGCGTCCCGGTGGTTTGGGACATCTGGTAAACGTTTCTAAAGGGAATACTGGGTAAACTGTTTGTTTGGGATGTTGGTTATTGAACACAGTATAAATCATGTAAGACCCCATACATCTACCGTGTTGCTGAAGAAGCAACGAGGTATTTAGTTGATAGCGCTATTAGGTTTGGCACCCTCACACCGGGCCGAAAGGACGGGCGTGAACTAATTACCTGGACTTCATGACCAATGCCTAGTTAGAGGCATTGGGGTTGGGCATTCTCATCGTGTACATATAAGACCCCTTACATCTATTCAAGGTTGTTTGATACCTTGACCTCATGACCAATGCCTAAATGGAGGCATTGGGGTTGGGCATTCACATCTAGTCGCCACATACGGTAATCGAGTTAATAACAGCATCAAATCAAATTGCTAAACTGTTTTATACACGTATCTGGTAACTATACTCGGTAATGAAACTTTGAACTCACCAGCGTCGTCTGACACACTTGTTTGCATGCTTGTAGGTCGTTAGCTGTCTTGCATTGGAACTTGCTGTCTGGAGTAGCAGGAGTGGTCATGGGTCGACTGAAGGAATTTATGCTATTGATTTCTTGATACTATATATTGGTTTTTTAAACTATTTAACTTTGTTTAATTTTGCTTCCGCTGAACACTTTGGTTTTCATTGGAACTTGGATGGTATTTTATTAATAATCGAGAACTTTATTTTGAAACATGTATGGGTTCAATGTAATTAGTGGCTCATTGTGGGTACGTCACACGCCTAACATGAACTTTCCCTAGGTGGTAATTTGGGGGTGTGACAGTTTGGTATCAGAGCCACTGGTTGTAGTGAACTTGGTTTTAAAACGTTTTTGTAAAACCAGACTATAACCGAACAAGTTCTGAATACGACCATGACACTCAGCTCCAGACTGCAAGGTTCGTCTCTCGTATACTCATTGTATTGCATAACTAGTGAACACCCACATATGATATTGCATGTGATTGCACGTTTAGCACAACAGTATGAATTCATGTATTACTTGCATGTGTTATGTGACTGATGGGGTGGTATTTCCCTAAACATTCATGAATTACGTTTTGTGATGCTCTTTGTTTGTTACTTGAGTTTGATGAACAATTTGACATGAGTTACGAGGAGCTGAGATGCACATGCAAATCACAATATTATTGTGGGTGCACACATAATAATAATGTGGGTGCATGCGAGTCCCAGTGAGGCTTAACAAGTGAAAAAGGGGTTCCGATCCATTATTTGATCAATGTGAAACACAACAGTCTAAAATAGTCATAGCAGTGATTGTCTCTCACTTGATCGTGATCTTTTCACTCCACTCTAAATCCTTACGAATCTCGATGCTATCAAGTATTACCTGAACACCCATCAGAACGCCTAGCGAACTGTGTAGAATGTTAGGTGCTTGTATGAACGTCCCTGAGATGGATTCCCCCCCCCTGCGTCGAATGATTGGTCTATACTTTCCTCACCTGTCGTTGTTTGTTAGAACCTAGCACGTTAACGTCTTAGACCCTGAAGTGTGATCACTTCTACAACGCTCTGGAAACATACCGTGTATTACTCAGTCAACTCGCAAGAACGATGGAGGTTGAGCGTAGTACCTTACTAACCTTAGTATGGGACGACCCTGATTACCAGCAACGAAAATTAGCAGTTTGACGCTAATCGAATCCTTAACCCCAGCCAGCGACTCATGGGAGTCGACTCTTACGAACCAATCGGGACAAAATCGATGACGATTGACTGTAGAGCGGACTGTGTAACCGCCCGCACCATGAGTAGTGCCTTAGGACGTGGCACGGAATATGAAAAGATGGACCTTGTTGGTGAAAGGGCGCAGGACACCGTTGCAGGCAACAATATTAGAGGCAACAGTCGCGGCAACATCAAGGTACTCGTGATCGTAGCTTACAGTATGGAAATGAAGGTGACCTCGACAAGGATTAACTGTATTAAGTCAAGGTGATGACAACTAAGGGAACGACAGCAGTACTGGAAATTCTCGTGACGAAAGCAACACTGGAAATGAAGCTCATGGAAGGACATTTAGTATTGGCATAGGCTATACCAGGTGTAATAGCAACACGATAGCTTGGATGGATAGCTATTCGCTTTGTCTTTGTTCTGTTTAACCCTGATGCTTCTTGAAACCGAACATGTTGTGGAGTAGGCTGATGCAAGTCAATTGAAGCCTTATATGTTCGCTGGGATGCAAACTCGACCTTGGAGGATAGGTGTTCGACATTCCTTCCACTACCCTTGATGGTTGCAATACAGTAGTTAGTGTGGATTGGTTATCCAGAGATTGCGCAGATACTCCAGTGAGGAGAAAATTTTGGGTGGAGAATCGTTAATTGTTCTAAAGCGTCAGAGTAATGCAAAGGTTAGCGCCATCTCAGCTATGAAGGCCAGAAGTGTCTACGGAGGGATTACTCCGCTATACTAGCAACCGTTACTGATGTTAGGGCTAAGGAAACAGAGGATCGAGGATCCACCAATCATTCGTGATTCATTTCGGTATGCTACCCAAGGAACTTTCGGGTTTACTTCCACAACTGTTAGGCGAAATCTCAGTCTGATGTCGCGCCAGAGGCAGCCCTGACTACACGCACTCTTACCGTCCTGCACCAGGTGGGTTGCAAGAGCTGTCTAATCAACTGCAGGAACTGTTAGTAGATTTTTGCACCAGGGGAGAATGTGCCTGCAATGGCATACCAAGCGCAATGCGCCATTTCGACGTTGTATTCCAAGACTTTCGAGCTAATCATCACACCAGCAGTTGTATGGATCACATGAATCGACCATGCTTGTTGACGACATGTTGAATCATTTCCAGAGGAAAGGAACATCATAGGCAGCTTTGTATCTTATTTGAGAGCTCCTTAAGGAGGAGCCACACCGCGCGAAGTCTTGATAAATGTAACTCCTTGATACGAGGGATACCTTTTTGGTCATATAATCAATGAAGTGGGAATACACGTGGATCTTGCTAAGACCCGTTTTGGTTAGAAACTGATTGACACCAGAGATCCCTTCGAGGATGCAAAAATTTCTTGGTCTCACTAGATGCTATCGCAGATTCATCACAGGATTCTCGAAGATCGCGCAGCTTAAATCTCTTTAGCACAGTAGGGTGCTGTGTTCGTGGAAGACAAAACAGGAGGACGTCCTTTCAGCTTTTGAACCTCAGTTCTGCAATGCTCTGAGCATCGTCTTTACCCGAGGGTACGGGTGATCTAGTGGTATACCATGATGGCCTGAATTAGAGTAGCAGTTATACGCCGATGCAACACGAGAAGGTGATGGTTTACGTGGTGGCGTAACCAGAGGAATTGCACGACTCACAACCTGCAGTAGAAGCCGTGGTCTTTGGATTTAAGTTGGAGGCATTACTTGGACGGTACCAGATGCACTGCTTAGACCGATCACAAGGGCCTCCGGTGTACTTGCGATTCAGAAAAGCTAACTCAGTTAATGGCATTGCTGGATGGAATTTTGGATGGTTACGACTGTGAAACTTGAACGTGCACGAGCTTTGCAACACATTATCGACTCTAACTTACCTGATCAGGCTCGTTCTGTTCAAACTAGGGAACAGAAGGAAGAGAACTTTCAAGTTGAGCCCATGCGGGGCATGGAGAAGCAACCCTTTGCAGGTTGGACGATATTCGCTACCTCTTGGAACGAATGTGAGTCTCATTAGATGGCAACTGTAGGGAACTCGTGTTGAGCAAAAACACACCGGCCTAAGTATTCTAGTCGTCTGGGTTTGATGGGAGATATTAGAATCTATAAATCTTGTATTGGTAATCGGGCATGAAGGCGCACCTAGCTATGTTTGTGAGTGATGTTTAACTTGTGGGAAAGTCGAGGTGGAGTATCAGTAACCAGAAACACATATATCGAAATAAGAACAGACTGCCATGGATTTTGTCACTAGTCTACTTACAACGCGAAATGAAAACATTATCACCTGGGTGATCATTGATGGACCCAAGTTACCAGCATACTTTCTTGCAATCAAGAAAACTGACGAGTCTTCACAGTCGTGAATGTTTCCTCTAAGAGAGGCGGCTTTTAGGTACGAGGTGCCAACTCCTGTTACCTCTGAATTTGATCTATGCATGATTTATGTTAGGCAATACACAACACTCTTGGCTCACGTCAGGACTAGAGCATCGCTTATCGCCGTTAGGCAAACGATCAGAGAAAACGAACTCTCCTGGCACTCGAAGACATGCTGCAAGCATGTGTGTGACTGGCTTTGGTGCAAATTTGAAGGACTCCTACCTATGGTTGAGTACTAATGCGGTAGCTATCTTCTTGGTAACCAGATAGCTCTGTTGAGGCATTACATAGACAATAATACCAACCTCCTTGTTAGACTGAGATGGTTGACAACTTAATTACTGGTCCAGGACTGGTACTCGAGACTCTTGGGAAGGTCATTTGGATCGGGAGTCGATTGGCGGCAACACGTGACCGTCAGGAAAGCTGATAAATTTGGGAACGCTGGAAGATCGTTGTAGGTGATCGTATCGTGTTGAAAGTCTAACCCTGGGAGGGTGTGGAATGCTTGGGAAGCATGGCAAGCTTAACTAACGTCACGATGGACCAATCAACAGTCTAGGAAGAATCGGTAGCGTAACCTACACACTTAAGCTACCTGCTGAGCTAGGTAACGTTCATGATGTCTTTCATGTTTCGCGATTACAGAAGCGTTTGTCTGAGGAAACACTGATTGAGCAGTTTCAAGAGCTCAAGGTTAACGACAAGTTGCAGTTGTCGTGGAATCTATTGAATCGCAAGGATCAGATGAAGCTCAAGTACCCACAGTTATTTCCAGTCGATCAATCTAAATCTGATGCAACCGGTGAATTTCGGGGCGAAATTTCTTTCAAGTTGGGGATGATGTGGTACCTTTGGAAAAATCCACAGTCATCCTGAAAAATCCACAGTCATGCTAAGTTAACATCTGGTCGTCTTGGATTACTTGTCAAATTTCGGGACGAAATTTCTTTCAAGTTGGGGATGATGTGACAACCCGGACTTTCAAGGTTAGTGCCAGTTCGATCGTGATCTTAAATTCTCATTATTCCTTTCCAATGTTTCCTCTCATGTTAAACTTGTTAGACGGTTGGGCCGATTCTGCTTTTGGGCCGTCTACATCGTATATATCTTTCAAACCACACACACACATTACATTTGGGCCGCATGTGGACATCTTGGCACACGCATACGCTTAGGATAACTTTGTTAGTCATGGATCGGGTAAAGCCCAAGTGAGGGTGTGAGAATTAGGCCAAGATCTATTATTAAATCACTAAACATGCAAACCAATATTCATAACCAATATTCACAAAAGTAATTGATTCAATATTTGATAAAACTTATTAATTGTTCAGCACATGGCCGACATTAGACTCCAATCAACACCTAGTTGCATGTGAATTTTGATGTATTGCATTAGATGGGCCGCACATGTGCTGATGGTTTATTGGACCAAACCTAAACCGAGCCCACCTTTCCCCCTGTTATGTACGTGCATCATGATGTAAAAGATTCCATAACACCTTTGCAAACCCTACGGCAGTGGATCCCCATCCGAGCACCATCTTCTCCAGTCGAGTTCCTTTTTTTGGTGATCCGATTTGTATAACTTGTCATCATAAGCTGATTTCTTGACACTCTTGGCCGAGGATATACATGTAGGTTAGTATTCGTAAACCGATCTGGATTGTTGTCAGTTGTGCTTATTTTGATTATATGTGGCTATGAGGATTAGAAGTAATATTAGGGGATTGTTTAAAATATTATTGAATTCTTTTATGACCGACTGCATTTGTATGATTTGACCTACTTGATCTACATGGATTGCACATGTAATTCTATATTGGTTTGAATATAAAATAATGAATATATATAGTCCACACATGTGAAAGAATGATGAAATCTGATGTTTTCATAACTTGTTCATCGAATGGATACATGATAATTTTATGATGGCCGACAACTATGATCTTGATTATTTTCTATTGGGCCGCTATTGATGAAACTGTGAATGATAAATTATGTTGAATGATTTAGATTATAATAATTGAAGCTATATCTGTGTTGATTGGTACCATGAAAATTCATTAGGCTATTGACTGTGATGATTGATCCGATGCATATGATTGGTGGGGATAACTTTTGTTAAGATAATTAGGGTTGCAGGTTGTTCATGACGAAACTTGATGTTTCGCCACACACTCATGCACGACGAAAGCTAGGGGTTCGAGTAATTGATCTTATTGTTCGGATAAGATGAATGACATGTGTGTTGTTAAACAAACTATATGACATATGTGAGGTTAAAGGAACTGTATGCTATGTGAACTATATGATATGTGTGAGGTTAAGTGAACTATATGATATGTGTGGGGTTAAATGAAACTGTGTGAATAGGAACGGTTATTATATTGGGCTGTACACAGCCGTATACATCGTTGGGCGGAGACGATTGTGCGACATGCAACTGGGCTCGCATAGGTCACGGCCTACTTGCATATCTTGTTGGGCCTTTGATTGTTTGGGTTAATAAGTGGACGTATCTGGTAACTATACTCGGTAATGAAACTTTGAACTCACCAGCGTCGTCTGACACACTTGTTTGCATGCTTGTAGGTCGTTAGCTGTCTTGCATTGGAACTTGCTGTCTGGAGTAGCAGGAGTGGTCATGGGTCGACTGAAGGAACTTATGCTATTGATTTCTTGATACTATATATTGGTTTTTAAACTATTTAACTTTGTTTAATTTTGCTTCCGCTGAACACTTTGGTTTTCATTGGAACTTGGATGGTATTTTATTAATAATCAAGAACTTTATTTTGAAACATGTATGGGTTCAATGTAATTAGTGGCTCATTGTGGGTACGTCACACGCCTAACATGGACTTTCCCTAGGTGGTAATTTGGGGGTGTGACAGTTTGGTATCAGAGCCACTGGTTGTAGTGAACTTGGTTTTAAAACGTTTTTGTAAAACCAGACTATAACCGAACAAGTTCTGAATACGACCATGACACTCAGCTCCAGACTGCAAGGTTCGTCTCTCGTATACTCATTGTATTGCATAACTAGTGAACACCCACATATGATATTGCATGTGATTGCACGTTTAGCACAACAGTATGAATTCATGTATTACTTGCATGTGTTATGTGACTGATGGGGTGGTATTTCCCTAAACATTCATGAATTACGTTTTGTGATGCTCTTTGTTTGTTACTTGAGTTTGATGAACAATTTGACATGAGTTACGAGGAGCTGAGATGCACATGCAAATCACAATATTATTGTGGGTGCACACATAATAATAATGTGGGGTGCATGCGAGTCCCAGTGAGGCTTAACAAGTGAAAAAGGGGTTCCGATCCGTTATTTGATCAATGTGAAACACAACAGTCTAAAATAGTCATAGCAGTGATTGTCTCTCACTTGATCGTGATCTTTTCACTCCACTCTAAATCCTTACGAATCTCGATGCTATCAAGTATTACCTGAACACCCATCAGAACGCCTAACGAACTGTGTAGAATGTTAGGTGCTTGTATGAACGTCCCTGAGATGGATTCCCCCCCCCCCCGCGTCGAATGATTGGTCTATACTTTCCTCACCTGTCGTTGTTTGTTAGAACCTAGCACGTTAACGTCTTAGACCCTGAAGTGTGATCACTTCTACAACGCTCTGGAAACATACCGTGTATTACTCAGTCAACTCGCAAGAACGATGGAGGTTGAGCGTAGTACCTTACTAACCTTAGTATTGGACGACCCTGATTACCAGCAACGAAAATTAGCAGTTTGACGCTAATCGAATCCTTAACCCCAGCCAGCGACTCATGGGAGTCGACTCTTACGAACCAATCGGGACAAAATCGATGACGATTGACTGTAGAGCGGACTGTGTAACCGCCCGCACCATGAGTAGTGCCTTAGGACGTGGCATGGAATATGAAAAGATGGACCTTGTTGGTGAAAGGGCGCAGGACACCGTTGCAGGCAACAATATTAGAGGCAACAGTCGCGGCAACATCAAGGTACTCGTGATCGTAGCTTACAGTATGGAAATGAAGGTGACCTCGACAAGGATTAACTGTATTAAGTCAAGGTGATGACAACTAAGGGAACGACGGCAGTACTGGAAATTCTCGTGACGAAAGCAACACTGGAAATGAAGCTCATGGAAGGACATTTAGTATTGGCATAGGCTATACCAGGTGTAATAGCAACACGATAGCTTGGATGGATAGCTATTCGCTTCGTCTTTGTTCTGTTTAACCCTGATGCTTCTTGAAACCGAACCTGTTGTGGAGTAGGCTGATGCAAGTCAATTGAAGCCTTATATGTTCGCTGGGATGCAAACTCGACCTTGGGGGATAGGTGTTCGACATTCCTTCCACTACCCTTGATGGTTGCAATACAGTAGTTAGTGTGGATTGGTTATCCAGAGATTGCGCAGATACTCCAGTGAGGAGAAAATTTTGGGTGGAGAATCGTTAATTGTTCTAAAGCGTCAGAGTAATGCAAAGGTTAGCGCCATCTCAGCTATGAAGGCCAGAAGTGTCTACGGAGGGATTACTCCGCTATACTAGCAACCGTTACTGATGTTGGGGCTAAGGAAACAGAGGATCGAGGATCCACCAATCATTCGTGATTCATTTCGGTATGCTACCCAAGGAACTTTCGGGTTTACTTCCACAACTGTTAGGCGAAATCTCAGTCTGATGTCGCGCCAGAGGCAGCCCTGACTACACGCACTCTTACCGTCCTGCACCAGGAGGGTTGCAAGAGCTGTCTAATCAACTGCAGGAACTGTTAGTAGATTTTTGCACCAGGGGAGAATGTGCCTGCAATGGCATACCAAGCGCAATGCGCCATTTCGACGTTGTATTCCAAGACTTTCGAGCTAATCATCACACCAGCAGTTGTATGGATCACATGAATCGACCATGCTTGTTGACGACATGTTGAATCATTTCCAGAGGAAAGGAACATCATAGGCAGCTTTGTATCTTATTTGAGAGCTCCTTAAGGAGGAGCCACACCGCGCGAAGTCTTGATAAATGTAACTCCTTGATACGAGGGATACCTTTTTGGTCATATAATCAATGAAGTGGGAATACACGTGGATCTTGCTAAGACCCGTTTTGGTTAGAAACTGATCGACACCAGAGATCCCTTCGAGGATGCAAAAATTTCTTGGTCTCACTAGATGCTATCGCAGATTCATCACAGGATTCTCGAAGATCGCGCAGCTTAAATCTCTTTAGCACAGTAGGGTGCTGTGTTCGTGGAAGACAAAACAGGAGGACGTCCTTTCAGCTTTTGAACCTCAGTTCTGCAATGCTCTGAGCATCGTCTTTACCCGAGGGTACGGGTGATCTAGTGGTATACCATGATGGCCTGAATTAGAGTAGCAGTTATACGCCGATGCAACACGAGAAGGTGATGGTTTACGTGGTGGCGTAACCAGAGGAATTGCACGACTCACAACCTGCAGTAGAAGCCGTGGTCTTTGGATTTAAGTTGGAGGCATTACTTGGACGGTACCAGATGCACTGCTTAGACCGATCACAAGGGCCTCCGGTGTACTTGCGATTCAGAAAAGCTAACTCAGTTAATGGCATTGCTGGATGGAATTTTGGACGGTTACGACTGTGAAACCTGAACGTGCACGAGCTTTGCAACACATTATCGACTCTAACTTACCTGATCAGGCTCGTTCTGTTCAAACTAGGGAACGAAAGGAAGAGAACTTTCAAGTTGAGCCCATGCGGGGCATGGAGAAGCAACCCTTTGCAGGTTGGACGATGTTCGCTACCTCTTGGAACGAATGTGAGTCTCATTAGATGGCAACTGTAGGGAACTCGTGTTGAGCAAAAACACACCGGCCTAAGTATTCTAGTCGTCTGGGTTTGATGGGAGATATTAGAATCTATAAATCTTGTATTGGTAATCGGGCATGAAGGCGCACCTAGCTATGTTTGTGAGTGATGTTTAACTTGTGGGAAAGTCGAGGTGGAGTATCAGTAACCAGAAACACATATATCGAAATAAGAACAGACTGCCATGGATTTTGTCACTAGTCTACTTACAACGCGAAATGAAAACATTATCACCTGGGTGATCATTGATGGACCCAAGTTACCAGCATACTTTCTTGCAATCAAGAAAACTGACGAGTCTTCACAGTCGTGAATGTTTCCTCTAAGAGAGGCGGCTTTTAGGTACGAGGTGCCAACTCCTGTTACCTCTGAATTTGATCTATGCATGATTTATGTTAGGCAATACACAACACTCTTGGCTCACGTCAGGACTAGAGCATCGCTTATCGCCGTTAGGCAAACGATCAGAGAAAACGAACTCTCCTGGCACTCGAAGACATGCTGCAAGCATGTGTGTGACTGGCTTTGGTGCAAATTTGAAGGACTCCTACCTATGGTTGAGTACTAATGCGGTAGCTATCTTCTTGGTAACCAGATAGCTCTGTTGAGGCATTACATAGACAATAATACCAACCTCCTTGTTAGACTGAGATGGTTGACAACTTAATTACTGGTCCAGGACTGGTACTCGAGACTCTTGGGAAGGTCATTTGGATCGGGAGTCGATTGGCGGCAACACGTGACCGTCAGGAAAGCTGATAAATTTGGGAAACGCTGGAAGATCGCTGTAGGTGATCGTATCGTGTTGAAAGTCTAACCCTGGGAGGGTGTGGAATGCTTGGGAAGCATGGCAAGCTTAACTAACGTCACGATGGACCAATCAACAGTCTGGGAAGAATCGGTAGTGTAACCTACACACTTAAGCTACCTGCTGAGCTGGGTAACGTTCATGATGTCTTTCATGTTTCGCGATTACAGAAGCGTTTGTCTGAGGAAACACTGATTGAGCAGTTTCAAGAGCTCAAGGTTAACGACAAGTTACAGTTGTCGTGGAATCTATTGAATCGCAAGGATCAGATGAAGCTCAAGTACCCACAGTTATTTCCAGTCGATCAATCTAAATCTGATGCAACCGGTGAATTTCGAGGCGAAATTTCTTTCAAGTTGGGGATGATGTGGTACCTTTGGAAAAATCCACAGTCATCCTGAAAAATCCACAGTCATGCTAAGTTAACATCTGGTCGTCTTGGATTACTTGTCAAATTTCGGGACGAAATTTCTTTCAAGTTGGGGATGATGTGACAACCCGGACTTTCAAGGTTAGTGCCAGTTCGATCGTGATCTTAAATTCTCATTATTCCTTTCCAATGTTTCCTCTCATGTTAAACTTGTTAGACGGTTGGGCCGATTATGCTTTTGGGCCGTCTACATCGTATATATGTTTCAAACCACACACACACATTACATTTGGGCCGCATGTGGACATCTTGGCACACGCATACGCTTAGGGTAACTTTGTTAGTCATGGATCGGGTAAAGCCCAAGTGAGGGTGTGAGAATTAGGCCAAGATCTATTATTAAATCACTAAACATGCAAACCAATATTCATAACCAATATTCACAAAAGTAATTGATTCAATATTTGATAAAACTTATTAATTGTTCAGCACATGGCCGACATTAGACTCCAATCAACACCTAGTTGCATGTGAATTTTGATGTATTGCATTAGATGGGCCGCACATGTGCTGATGGTTTATTGGACCAAACCCAAACCGAGCCCACCTTTCCCCCTGTTATGTACGTGCATCATGATGTAAAAGATTCCATAACACCTTTGCAAACCCTACGGTAGTGGATCCCCATCCGAGCACCATCTTCTCCAGTCGAGTTCCTTTTTTTGGTGATCCGATTTGTATAACTTGTCATCATAAGCTGATTTCTTGACACTCTTGGCCGAGGATATACATGTGGGTTAGTATTCGTAAACCGATCTGGATTGTTGTCAGTTGTGCTTATTTTGGTTATATGTGGCTATGAGGATTAGAAGTAATATTAGGGGATTGTTTAAAATATTATTGAATTCTTTTATGACCGACTGCATTTGTATGATTTGACCTACTTGATCTACATGGATTGCACATGTAATTCTATATTGGTTTGAATATAAAATAATGAATATATATAGTCCACACATGTGAAAGAATGATGAAATCTGATGTTTTCATAACTTGTTCATCGAATGGATACATGATAATTTTATGATGGCCGACAACTATGATCTTGATTATTTTCTATTGGGCCGCTATTGATGAAACTGTGAATGATAAATTATGTTGAATGATTTAGATTATAATAATTGAAGCTATATCTGTGTTGATTGGTACCATGAAAATTCATTAGGCTATTGACTGTGATGATTGATCCGATGCATATGATTGGTGGGGATAACTTTTGTTAAGATAATTAGGGTTGCAGGTTGTTCATGACGAAACTTGATGTTTCGCCACACACTCATGCACGACGAAAGCTAGGGGTTCGAGTAATTGATCTTATTGTTCGGATAAGATGAATGACATGTGTGTTGTTAAACAAACTATATGACATATGTGAGGTTAAAGGAACTGTATGCTATGTGAACTATATGATATGTGTGAGGTTAAGTGAACTATATGATATGTGTGGGGTTAAATGAAACTGTGTGAATAGGAACGGTTATTATATTGGGTTGTACAGAGCCGTATACATCGTTGGGCGGAGACGATTGTGCGACATGCAACTGGGCTCGCATAGGTCACGGCCTACTTGCATATCTTGTTGGGCCTTTGATTGTTTGGGTTAATAAGTGGACGAAGCACTAACCGCACCTCTACTCGTACATCGTACACTTTCACTTTGGGCCTTGTGTTGAATGAAGCATGGAATGTTGGGCTTTTGACTAGAAACGTGAATCTGTAATGTGTATTAACATTGTAAACTGAATGTCTTATGTGTATAGACGATGTGTGAATTATGAAATGTGTTGTGGCATGGTTTATGCGTATGTGAAACTAATTGAGTACGATAATCATAATAGGACTTGATTGACTACGTGTGAACAAGTAATTAATCTTACCGAGCAAACCACAGGTGAGTTCACTGCACTTTTCTAAGCATGCGTCCCGGTGGTTTGGGACATCTGGTAAACGTTTCTAAAGGGAATACTGGGTAAACTGTTTATTTGGGATGTTGGTTATTGAACACAGTATAAATCATGTAAGACCCCATACATCTACCGTGTTGCTGAAGAAGCAACGAGGTATTTAGTTGATAGCGCTATTAGGTTTGGCACCCTCACACCGGGCCGAAAGGACGGGCGTGAACTAATTACCTGGACTTCATGACCAATGCCTAGTTAGAGGCATTGGGGTTGGGCATTCTCATCGTGTACATATAAGACCCCTTACATCTATTCAAGGTTGTTTGATACCTTGACCTCATGACCAATGCCTAAATGGAGGCATTGGGGTTGGGCATTCACATCTAGTCGCCACATACGGTAATCGAGTTAATAACAGCATCAAATCAAATTGCTAAACTGTTTTATACACGTATCTGGTAACTATACTCGGTAATGAAACTTTGAACTCACCAGCGTCGTCTGACACACTTGTTTGCATGCTTGTAGGTCGTTAGCTGTCTTGCATTGGAACTTGCTGTCTGGAGTAGCAGGAGTGGTCATGGGTCGACTGAAGGAATTTATGCTATTGATTTCTTGATACTATATATTGGTTTTTAAACTATTTAACTTTGTTTAATTTTGCTTCCGCTGAACACTTTGGTTTTCATTGGAACTTGGATGGTATTTTATTAATAATCGAGAACTTTATTTTGAAACATGTATGGGTTCAATGTAATTAGTGGCTCATTGTGGGTACGTCACACGCCTAACATGGACTTTCCCTAGGTGGTAATTTGGGGGTGTGACATTTTTAGCCCCGGTCTAATCCAAAGTTGACCCGATCCTGCTTTTTTACTCGTTTTTGTTATATTCTCTTTTTTTTATTTCCTTAAACCTTATTGTTACGTTAACCTACTCCTTTATCTCAATAACCTTAACCTTCCATACCAATCTTCTAAAAACCGGTTTTTAAATCGTATCGGTTTAGACTCAGAAATGGTTCAACCGGGTGGTTCAACCGAGTTAACCAATTAACCTTATAAATACATTAAATACAATTTCAAGTCAAAAAATAATTCCAAACTAGATATTCCATAATTAAAAAAAAAAATATTCCAAAAGTTAATCCATAATCTAAAAATTCACTATTGAGAGGCGCTAGGTTTTACCAAGAAGGTAAAGGTAAATCGTCACCTTTTGGGACCATAAAAGATTAAAAGTCCAAATTTTAGCATTTGGCTCGGTACCGATATAACGGTTTAAACTGGTTCACCCAATTTACTGACGGTACAACTTCTTTGCCGTTACCTCTATTTACCGGTATGATTCGTGCCGGGCAAGCTTGCAGCATCCAGTTTAACCAGTTTAACCGGCCGGTATAAACCGGATCCGGTTTTTATACTGTACCTGTTTGGGCTAAAAACGATTTAATTGGATGTACTGAACGATTTAACCAGTTCTATCGGACGGCTTTTAAAACATTGGTTCCATACAAAACTAATCATACCTCGTGATCAAGGGATAAGTTTTCAAAACCAGTATCTTTAAACATTATTGGAATATGCATTCTTGGAAAAGAAATAATAAATAAATATAAATAAAGGAAGATGGATAATTGAAAATTTGCCACGACTTGAGCACACCCAACATGACAAAAAGATCCACCATCACAGGAGAAACTACACTTAGGAATGTTTGGCTGTCATATCGTGGAATCTCTAATATTATAATCTAATGTTTTATATATACACATATGTTTGTTTTTCGTATGTGCTCATTAGCTGGCCCACAAAATCATATATGAGTGTGTGAAATTTTAACCGTGCATACATTATCTATACTATATAATAAAAGAAACCAATAAAAGGACACTTGTCATTATTTTAGACCATCCTTAATTATAGATAATTATTATTTAATTTAAATTATTAACTATTAATTAAATTAATATAATATAAGTTTGATATAATATTAATTTAACGGAATGCATATATGTATCTGGTTTATGTGCTAATGATTTGTATGGGTAGAGAATGTGGTTTGAGTTGCTAACTCAGAATACAAAGTTAATAGTCAATATAGTAGTGTGCTTAATTGGTTTAAATCATCCAGACTGTTTCCTTAAATGATTAGTTGCTTTACTCGCAATGAAATTTTTACTGACTTATGATAACTTTATAATTCTGCAGACTTGTAATTTATATTTTTTTGGTTTTTGATTGTTGAATGATAATGTTGTTTCATTCTTTCTTGTTTTTTATAATTTTTTTTTAACTCTGTTCAAAACTAAATTGTTTAACCCGTGTATCACACGGGTAACTTATTTAAAAAAAAATTGTAAAAACATACAAATCCAATATAGAGGCCCATTATCAAATACCTTTTTATACTTTATAATTTACCCAACTTAACATTAGGTTTATTAGGCCCAACCCAATACTAATATGATTTTAAAAAAAAAAAATTTTTGTTAAAGCATATGGACACATTTTTCGAGCTCGAACATGGTACGTGAATACTCAGAGACGCAACTATAGATAATTATTACTTAATTTAAATTATTAAATATTAATTAAATTAATATAAATCTTATCAACCTCTAAATTATTGGCATAAACTTAACTTCAAATCATAAAGTCTTATCTAAACTAAAAAGCATTGTTTCACTTAACATAGATAAACATACATATTATTTATTGTTTTAGATTTATTCAACCCGTATAATACACGGATTTTTTTTAAATATAACTTTTTTTATTATTTAGTATATAAAATTACAATTCTTCCACCCGTGAATACACAGTTTTTTTTTTAAATAGAACTTTTTTACTGTTTGGTATATAAGATTACATTTATTCAAATCACACAATAAACAAGGTTTTTAAATATATAACTTTTTCATTATTTAATATATAAAACTGTATTTACTTAACGCGTGTAATAAATAAGGTTTTTAAAAATATATTGTTATTCTATTTAGTATATAAAATTACATTTATTCAACCCGTGTAATACACGGGGTTCTAACCTAGTACATATATAACTTGAAACTAATATAAATGGGATCAAATAAAATAAACTTATTGAAATATGTATATGTATTTTTCTTGATTATTTAAAAATGGATAAATTTAAAAAAAAACAAGCATGTAATATATCAACTTCTACCTAATACAATAAAATTGTCTTTTATACAGATATAATTAAATGCGTGAAATAAATACTTCACTGCTAATTTTAAATGCTATTAACTATTTTTTATAATAAAAACCAAAATCCCACTATTTTGCTAATACCACAACTCTCCTCAAAAGTCAAAACACTTTCAGTGTGGTAATAGCAAAAGATGGAGTTCCCATTTTCCCACTTTCCATAAAAACCTAAAAAAATTATAACAAATTTACGATTATACCCCTGAAAGCCACCGGAAAAGTTCACTGATCTCTTCACCGATTCTCCCATGACCTCCGTCAAAATCGCTAACCGCCTCACTCCGGCGACTACTTCCGGTAAAGAACCTTCCAGAACCACGTAACGAAACCGAAACACGATCCACGTAATCACGCAACCAATTAAACCGTCCACTACCACCGGCAGCAACCTCCGCGGCCAAACTCTCTCCCGGCGCTTCCGCCGTTGAATCCTTATCGCCGGAAGTACAATCGGAAACAACACTCCGGTGCGTCGACTCCACCGGAATCTCGTAACCGTCGTCCAGCACGTAATCATACGAACCGACGGAGTATGACCTCCGGTCAGAATTCGCCGGATCTCGCCGTTGACTAATAGTCCCGATCTCGATTCGGAAACTGTTACTCCTGTTTCCACCAGCTCTACGACTACCGCCGTTGCCGGAAGTCAACGTATTCATAATATCTTCTTCGTTAGGGTTTACAGTAGACCGGCAGAGCGGACACGTCATGTTAGACTTAAGCCACGCGTCAATACACTGCGCGTGAAACGCGTGACAACATAACGGAAGAAGCCGGAGCTGATCTGAACTTTCAAACTTCGATAAACAAACGGCACAGTCGCCTCCGGCGATTTTTCCGGTGAGTGAAGAGAAGGTGAAAAGCGGTAAGGAGTCGAGTGCATTGTTAGTTATGGAGATCACATGATGACGCACGTGTTCGGTTTCGTTACTTTCGTTACTATCGTTTCTGTTATTGGAAACGACGTCGTCGGCTGGTGAAAATGTACTGAATGAACGGTTGCAGCGGCGTGTGAGGAAGCGGATGAGGAGGTAAATAGTGGCGGAGATAATAATGGCGGAAGATATAATAATCATTACGATTATTATTGAAGGTGTTGGAGGTGATGAGTGGTGGTGGTGTGATACTGTGTCGTTGTAGTAAAGTTGAGGAATGGGGGTGTATGAGGTGGGGGTGGGGGTGGTTATGACGGAGAATGGTGGTGGTGGAGGTGGAGGTGGTAGGGTGTCCATTTTGGGAAGGAGGGTGGTGGTGGTGAAGGTGGTTAGGAATATATGGTGAGTTAATGAAGGGTGTGGTACAGATGGGGAATTGATTTGAAGATGATGTGGTAATTAATGTGTTTTCTGGATTTGGTGATGTTTCAGGGTTTCAGCTCTTGAGTTGCATGTGATATGCACGTGACAACAGTTGGGTCGGGTCGGGTCGGGTTTTGTGGTTTTGGAATTATGGCAGCATTTACTTCCTACTAAACTACCACACTTTTGGGTTTGTTATGTTGCAGTTGTATTCATGTTGTTTTGACATATATGGATTCACATGTGTTTTACATTTAGTATTTTTACGTTACAATTTACGTACAAATGTGTAAGTTTCTACTACCAAGTATTATATATATATCACCTTTGTTTGTTATTGAGGTTTATATGTGACTTTGTGGAATAAATCTTTGTCTAATAAGTATGTTGTTCTTAACATTTGTAATTTTGAACTTTAGTAGTAAACACGATATGTATCTTGTCAATGAGTATCCAAATGCGTTGAATAAGGTACTACTTGACAGTTTGTGCTATGATCACGATCTAATTCATGACCCACTATACATGGAAAGTTGTGGAACATGAACATACAATACTGTAGGATCTTAAAAGTGAACAAACTCCTCTATTATATATATATGACTGTAGAGGGATTCTACATGTATGAGCCTAGAGATCGATAAGTGATAATTTAGGAGAACAATTTTGCATCAAGGATTCTAGGCTAGACTTCTGGCTATGAGGTCAAATGATGACATGAAGCGTTGATATGGTTTTGGATTTATATTCTTAATTAATGAATTGTCACACTAGCAAGTTTGTTTCGATGTCTTTAGCATCATATATTGATGGTAGAATACTCGAATATGTTAGGATTCAAGTGGTGCAACGAAAACCAACACACGATGCACAAACGAACTAAAAACGCAAAAAACAAAAATATAAAGCATACGACAATTTTAACGTGGTTTGGTCTTGGTGTGAAACCTACGTTCATGAAGATATGATGGAAGCGGTTGTGTTGAAGATGATTGGGTCGACACCCATAAATGATGACATAGGAGCACATCCAATAGTGAATTATTCTTGGACATTCGACTTTATCTAAATCTCTTAAGAATGGCCAATCAATTTCTTTTTGCGTGGATACCTGGGTGGGCGATTTGCCTCTTTAAAACATATTTGAGAGACTCTTTGTTTTAGATATTAATAAAGTTTTTGGTTCAAGCACTTTCCGAGGACTTGTAATCATGCTTCTTTTATTAAATGGTTAGAATCTATTAATCTGGATGCGACTAAATTAAAAAAGGCATGGTGGGTTCGATTTTTTGTTGCTTGGTAGGCAATTTGGAGATTAAGGAACATTATGGTTCATCAAACCAAAATTGATGAAACGGGAATAACTCTTTGATGGTATTGTTCAATTTTTTTATTGATTCTCTATCGTGGATGTCGTTTTAACTGGACAAAGGGGATGAAAAATCCGCTATTGCACATGTAATTCTTTCTTTTCTGGCCCGACTAGTGTATCGCTAGTCGTGGTTGTTCTTACTTCTTTAATATAGTCTGATATGCCACCTTTCAAAAACAAATATATCATTTATTTGAAAAAAATGAAAACATGTATTACTAAAAGGTGACTATAATTGACGAAAATATAATCAACATTGGAATATCGTTGGTAGTTATAAGAACAAATTGCAAATGAACCACGTACACAATTTACATTTTGCGACATATTAACTTTGTTTAATTATTATTTATATAATAATAAATATTAAACTTCTATTTTAATAACAGTGATGATATTAATTTTGACATTGTTTATGATGCACACGTTTGGCACGCTGATAAATATAACAGTCATCGTAGATGCATGGTAAGTAATGTATTGCTTTTTGTTGAAAATATAAATATAAATGAATGTGTCCTTTTTAAATGTTTTTTTTAACATCCTTTGATCCACATATTCAGAATTTATTGCATAAATATTAATATTATGTTATCTTTTTAACTAAAAGTGTTGAAAGCAACGTGCTACATGTTATTCAGATATTTACAGCTGAAAATACGATATAGATTTAAGATAAATGCCTTTTTACATTTTTAATAACGAGCACTCGACCAGATTGGGACTTCAGTTATATTCGATTATCATGTTTGTTATGATTATTCACTTAAGAATAAAAAAATAAGATTTTAATCAGGGTCGATTCAACAATTTCGGACACCTAATGCGAATTGAAATTCTGGGCCCTCTTTTCAGTTTTGTTGGGCTCGTAATTTCAGTCTGTATGTGACATTAGAGATGGGCATAAAAACCGGTTCCTACCCGATTCCAGTGGACTCGACCCGGACCCGGTTCAGAGGAACCGATCCCAGGTTTAAAAAACCCGACGGGTATTACCCGGTTCTCAAATTCTGTAAAAAAAAAACCAACCGTACCCGGTTCCTATCTGTACCCGGTTCCTACCCGTACCCGGTTCCTGTCTGTACCCGATACCCGGTATATTACCGTTGTAACCGATTCCTTATGACCGTTGGAACCGGTTCCTATATGACCGTCGGAACCAGTTACAGTATATATATCACATTTTTCTCATTTTTTATTTACATATCTTCTTCTATCTATTTCTTCTCCTTCTTTACGTATTTTTAGTCGCTAGAGATGACAATTTGCCTAAAAGATCATTTGAACGGCGTTGATCGTGTTCAACATAAGTCGAGTCTCGAAGACGAGGTGGATTTGGAGCACAAGATTATTGAAGAAGATGAGGAAGAAGAAGACGAGGTAGAGACCAAGATTCCGAAAACGATTGTACCGAAGTGCCCGCACCAAAGCGTAGCGCAAGTGAAAGTGCCGCACCGTCCTCAAGCAAACGAGCAAAAAAAATAAATTTGAGGAACCGATTCTGATCAGTCCCGAAGGAACCGATTCTGTTATCAAACAAATGCGAACCGATTATGATGAGTCCCGAAGGAACCGCTTTTGTACTACTTAAACGATTATAAATGCGAATTTTTTTTTTTCACAAACGAACTTTTATTTCACAAACGAAACAGTTACATTCATCATAAAGTTAAACCAACAAACATCACACATAAAACATAACACATCAAACATAAGTAAACGGTACAAAAATTAAAAAAAAAGCAGCTTTTTCAGTGGGGAACCGGTTCTGAACAGTATGCAGCAGCTTTATTGAGAAACTCACTGTAACCGGTTTCAAATAGTACCCGTACCCGGTTCCACACAGTACCCGTACCCGGTTCCATTGTACCCGAAACCGGTTACGCCGGTTCTAAATATATTGACATGTACCCCGGTTGTATCCGGAACCGGTTCCACTGAGAACCCGGGTCCACTCACTTGTATCCATACCCGGTTTCGGGTTGGAACCGGTTCCGGGTTTTAAGAATACCCGATTATGCCCATCTCTATGTGACATGAAATATATTGGGAAGAAATTTATATAGCACTTAATCAATATATAAAACTAGATGATTTTCCTAATCAAATAATGTTAGGTATCTAAAACATAAATCAAGAAAAAAATTTATATAGCACTTAATCAATATATAAAACTAGATGATTTTCCTAATCAAATAATGTTAGGTATAGTGGTGGTTGTTTTGGGTGGTCGGCATCACATATTTCAACTAGTAAACATTGTCTTCACATATTTCAACCCTTGGGCAGATTGTTCGGTGGTATCTGAAGCGTCGTCTAGGTGTTACACAATAACCAATGTTTTCAGGACTGGACCGGAGGTCGACTCGGTCGCCTTACGGGGTCAAAGGTCGGACCGGTCCGACCAGTTCGACCGGAACTAAGACCCGGATTACGTCATAAATTATATAAAAATATAGACCCGGACTTGACAAATTTTATCAATTTTTATGTAAATTGCATTCCACCAAAGTCTCCTACGATATTGAGTTCAACAACAATATCAAAATCCCATTCATCTTACAAAACATACATTTCTACATTAAGTTAAACAAGTCCTTTAATTAGAAATGATAACAAGTCACTAAATAAAATAAAGAAACAAAAGCCGAGGTAATAGAAAAGTATCTTTTTATTAAGTTTAAAAAATAATATGTTTAATAATCTTTCAAGTAGCCTTCAAATTTTCAACAAATAATAAAACTTTATATTAGATATCAAATGGGCCACAAACTTGACTTAAAAAAAGCCCATGTAATAAAAGATAATAAAACAGGGCGTGACCTTTGCTTATCCTCTTCATCTAACCCAAAATACAACAGCCACCGGAGACTGTATGTAGCCGCGACTCCATGCCGACTACGATCACTATATCTTCTCGTTTCTGTTATTATTCAGCTAGGGTGATAATTAAAGGGTCAACGTCACCTCTTTGTCTTCCCCGGTACAGATCCAGTTTAGATAATAGTTCAATTTTGTCTTCCCCGGACCGACCCTACGCGACGACCCACCAGCCTGACCGCCCGGCCCCTGGCCCGACCACCGGGTTAATGTTGAAACGGACTGAAGTGCTGAACCGGCTCGGTAAAGGCTCCGGATCCCGGCCGGACCAGTCCGGTTTTAAAAACATTGACAATAACAAAACAATTTCCCGTTCAACTTGTCACACCCCAACCAATGGCGGAAACATCGGGATGAGACGAAGTGTGAAGATTGCAAGAGACTTCATAACGCTATTTGTGACAATATTTAATAAACTAGTTTCATTTCATAAAGTAAATTGTCAACATTACAAGAAATTCAAATACATCAAGTTCAAAGAAGTACATAACATAAGCAAAATTGATACAACATATTAAACCTAAACGTCTATATGTGTATCTAGGCATCAACGCTACTTCTTTTCATAGCATCGTCATCATCAACCTGTAACATGTTTAAAATACAATTCAATGCAAAGCAAAGGCGAGTATACAAGTTTAAGCATAAGTATAAGTATAAGTTTAAAAGTTTAAAATGAATCCTCATGGCAACTTAGTTTATACGAGATCAACCTAACGTGGCATGCAATATTTCTAGCCAATCTCTGTTTACGCAAGAAAGTTTAATTAATTCAACATGACCCAAGTTTAAGGGGGGCGGTGCGTTACTCCTATAGCGCTATACATGTCAAAGGGAGGCTCGTGAGAGCTAATGACTAAAACATATCACATAAGTATGGTCCACGTAAGCATCAAGTATCATAACATAGTATTCATGTATAAGGATTGTTTTGTGCATTGCATAAAGAATAAGTTTAAGTGTAGTTTAATAGTAAAATATGTTACACCCCAAAAAGTGGTAAACATAAAAAGGGGGTTGCGAGTATACTCACAAAGGTTGCATATGTTTTCCGACTATCCAATGTGACAAAGTTGACGAGGTTGGAAGGTTGAATGCGTAAAGGTTTAAGTTCAAGCATGTTTAGAGTCGAGATTCGGAATGAAAGTGACATGAAAATATTATATCAAAATATTCATCTTCACACATAACACTTGTATGACACTTGGTAACCACAAGGGTTATAATGATTTCATGAGTTGAGCACCCATAAGAATCATAACAAGGTTTAGGTCCTTAGATGATAACCTACTACTTTGACAAATGAATATGATTTCAACATCAAAGATTCGAGTGTACATAGATAGTATTTAGGTTGTATAATATACACATATTATTAAGTCCAAATGTTCAAGTATTCAAGTAAGAGGTAGAAGATTACATCTTCATTTAGGTACCTCAAGTTGAGTCATGGGTGTCATGGATGGGGTAGGAAGACAAGGCTTCCATTTAGGTACCCCTTTGATGTTCACCACTACACTTGATGTAAAAACAACCAAGGAGGGTCATGAACTAAGGTCATTACATGTATGTAAAGTAAATTAACTAATAGAAATCATCAAATCATGTGAGGATTGTATGTTTGGACAACCCAAGTTGTTCCATAATCACTCATGTATCAAAGACTATGTTTGACATGATTTGTGGGTTGAAACCATAGACAAAACACCAAGTTTATGATGTTTAATCCTCTGATTTCAAATGTCTCAACCTTGTTTTTAAGCTTAACCAACCATGGGATAAGTTGTAAGCATTAGGACATAGGCATGAGATGTGTTAGACACAAGTTGCATAAGTTTAAACAAGTTTTGAAGAACATAAAAATCAAACAGAAAGTTTATGGACTATTTCGGGGCATTTCCAGGTCTGATTTCTCCAAGGAGAAGTCTAGGAATCGAACCCCATGATTATCCAAGCAAGTAGGAAAAAGAATCAAGTGAATCGGATAAGAATTGAGTGAGTTATGCTCATTTTCGTGAAGGGGTGTCAATCTGCTCGAACCCTTGCTTTCAGCTACGGTTTGGAGGATGTTTTGAGAGTTTTTAGTGTTGCAAAAGTGGTAGGGAGGCTGGTTATAAGTGGTATTTATAGGGGGAAGGATTAGGGTTTCAATGGGTTGGGCTTTGGAAGTGTTTAGAATGGGTTACACCTTGAAACTAGCCCACAAAACCCAACTATATGGGGCTGAATTTTGCTGAATTGGGGCTACCATATTTCTTTATTTTTTTTATTTTTCAAACATTATAATGAGTAATTTTGTTAATTAAGTTGTGTAATAATATGCAACAATGTTTACCCTAACTTGTAACAAGGTGAAATATGAAATAAAACATGATTTAACTAGGTACAAGTATGTAACATGTTTGTAAGTGACAAGTATATGTCACATATTAGATGATTAACCGTTGTATAAATAAGCATATTATTAGGGTTTTTTAGGTATCAACAATATAAGGACAAGCATGGACATGCATCGTGAATAAGTATAAGTATGAATTACAAATAAGGATTCGATGTACAATGAATTCGAACGTATGAACATGTATGAATATGTAGATGGTGAATTTAAAGAAATACGAATTTTATTTATGATCCAAGTCTCGGATTTTACAACGAAAAGACGACTACAATAATACAAGATTTCCAAAAATAGCATTACAAGGCGAGCTTTCTAATTATGGAAAGTATGAAAAAGCAGGGTGTTACAGTCTCCCCTCCTTTAGGAAATTTCGTCCCGAAATTTATTCAAGAGGATGACCTTGGAGAAAAAGCATTTTGGCTAAAAGAATCGAGACTTGGGAGTTTTGAAACGTTTAGAAAAGTACGAAATTTTGAAGAACGACAGGATAGGAATTTGTTTGACTAAAATGAGTTGAGGCGTTTAAGCATAGGTAACACGTGTATGCGTGCGCATAGGCGAAGGAGTTTAAATAAGTTTGAATGTCCTAGAATGGAGAGGTATCTTTAAAATATGATATCGAAGAAGTATAACTTTCGTATAATGCGGTTAGTATATTGATGAAAAGTGTAGTAGTTTGCATGGAGAGTTTAAAGGATAGTATAAAATCACACTTTCGTAAAAATTGTTTATTGAGAGTAACAAAAAGATTTGGTACTTTGAATAAAGCGTTAAAGGTATACTAAGTACATTTACATAAGAATAAAGAATAGGAAGACGGTTTTAAAGGTAATGAGATAAGTTAGGATTTGAATGTTTAAACAAGCTTGATTGCGAACGGGGTTCGTATGAAAGAAAGGATAATGGAGAATAATAGGAGTATGGGGCGAACAGTTGACACTAAAAGAATGCAAGTATATGAATAATATAAGTATTAGATAGACGAAAGTAGCTTGTTAAAGATGAAGTCTCGTCATGGATAATCGGATATAATGCGTTTGTGAGTTATTTAAACTTTGTATTAGGTCAAAAGGTCTGCAAAACACTGAATTTCCCATGGCACGTTTTACGAAATTTTGGTAACATGGTGAAAACACTTATATATAGGAAGTACCAGCGGCGTATCCACCATGTTTTAACCACCTTACGTCCGTTTCGTTACTCGGGGTCATGTTACGTTCCGTGTCTTACCATACACAGTAGTACACTCTATGGTTCTCATACGCCTATCACTATAATCCCGTGTGCACCCGCGATTATACTGATCGTCGCATGATCCACACAGCTTGTACTAGTTATGTATGAATCAGGGTATGCATGAATTTGAAAATAAGAATGTGTACGTATAAGAATGTCGTATGTAAGCATGTTTATGTTTAAGCATGTATGGGACCCACGTAAGCGAATCCCTCGGATTCCGCTCGCGTACGGGTACGAATGTATGAATCATGAGTAAGGATGAAAGTATGAGCATAAGTTTAAGTATGAATACGCATGTATGTATGACTGTATGAGCATAAACATAAAACGTGTAAGTAGTATGTGTACAAGCAGAAACGTAAAACGTATGAGTAGTATGCGTATAAGTACAAGCATAAAACGTATGAACATAGGTGTAGGTATGAAAAATAAGTATTGCGTATATAGTGTTCGTTGGGACATCACGGATCTAAGTGTATAAAACATTCAAAAGGTCGAGTACGTAAATACGAATGATATAAATGATGTTATCGCGAGGTATCGACCAAAATGTGTACGATGATAAGCATGTATAGTTGTTTAAATGAAGCATTGAGTTTATCGAATCAAAATTAGGTTGGCCTTGGTTGGAAGGGTAGAATATAGTTGTGTATGTAAGAGGATATAAAGTACTAATTGGTTAAGCATAATGTATTTTTGTAATGATTGAAATGCTACTTTTGTTAAAAAAATTTCATGTAAGTCAAAGATTGTCGGTTCCCATGAAGACTTCTTGCCCACGTGTTTTGTAAATTGGTGTAGGAAAAAGGTTTTTGTTAAAAAGTAAGTTCGTTTCATCAAATAAGAAATTATGAATTTAGGAGGTCCTTGTGAAAACTAGGATCCTTAGAAGAGAAATTTAGCAAAAGGACATAGAAATAAAAATAAAATAATAAATGATTTGTTGAGGTTGGAAAGGGTATTTGGTAAAACAATCATATAACTTCTATAAGATCTTATAGGTATTTGGGAAAGGTTGGTTGGATTTTGATTAAAAGTAGAAGGTGAGCATGTTTTAGTGATTAAGTCGAATATGAAGTTCATGGGCAAGAGTTTCATTGAACCGATTAAATTGATAGGTAGCATTTCGTAAGGTTTTGAAGTTCGAGCAATAAAACGTTTTAAGATATGATTATGAATTTCGCGTATATGAGTTGAGTGAAAATAGATTGTAGGATAAAAAGTACGTTTGATAAAACAATGTATTTTGAAATCTGTATGAGTGGGTATTTAAATAACATTAAACAATTTGGGTATAAAGTATGATCGGGTTTGCATAATAAGATATTTTTGAAGAGGCATTTTGGAAACGATCACCTAGGTAAGGGAATCACCCCTAACTCGTTGGTGAGGTCGTTTTAAGGGAAAGGGAGTGGAGTTAATCGTCAAGGTAAGGAAGTCACTCCCATCTCGATGATATTTCTCCACTTGTCGTTACAAGGAAAACGAATTTAAATTATATGAAATCATGCATATGTATAAATGTATGGAAAAGGTTCAATATGTTGTGTGTGTGAAAAAAGAGAAATCGAAAGTAAACTTGAGTTTGAAAGATTGCATCGTATAAATAAATAATAGAAACACATGTTTGACCAAAGTTTGGAGTGTTCCAAACGGAACTTTGACTAACCAAAGTGGTCGAAAAGTCTTTTGAATTTGAGGAGCATGCTTTGGCCTAATAGGTAAAATACTCTCGCCGACAAGTCGGTTAACGGTATTTACCCTTCCGGTTACTACATGTCCCAAATCAATCGAAATTCCGAGACTCGGCGGGATTTAACAAAAATATCAAGGAGTGGAACTAGTCGACAAGGTGCGGGTTTCACCCCTATCTTGACGATTTCGTATCCTAAGTGTGGTTGGTACTCGTCGGGTCAAAATTTAATTTCAACACTATGACGAGGGTCCACTAGAATTTGAAATTCGAATTCCTCCATCAAGGTGAGGATTTCACTCCTAACTTGGTGGTGGATTCCGTGTAAATAAAGAAAAGTAGAAGGATTGAGAGTCATTCACCAAATTGTGGGTTTCACGCCTATTTTGGTGAACTCGTCTCGTCTGTGTAATATGTGTGTTGTTGGATTTAGAATAATCGAGTAAAATGCATGAGGGAAGTGTGTGTTGAAGGAAATACACAAGCAAGTATAAACACATAAGAAAGCATATCAAGAATGGTACTTAAATAATGAAATGATAAAACAAGTATTAACACACAGAGAAATATGTCAAGAGTAGCACATAAAGAATCGAACAACGAAACAAGTGTTAACACATAATAAAACAAACATTAATGCGTACGAATAACATGTCAAATATTACGCATGAGTGACATACATGTTTAAAAGGGCATAAATAAGTAGCAAATAAGGTATCGTGTAGTAGTCCAAGCAAAGCATACGAATAAGGCTCTAAAACTATAGACTAGGTGAAAGCATTCCTACTTTTCCTAATTCCCTATAGTTATGGCTTTGATACCAATCTGTCACACCCCAACCAATGGCGGAAACATCGGGATGAGACGAAGTGTGAAGATTGCAAGAGACTTCATAACGCTATTTGTGACAATATTTAATAAACTAGTTTCATTTCATAAAGTAAATTGTCAACATTACAAGAAATTCAAATACATCAAGTTCAAAGAAGTACATAACAAAAGCAAAATTGATACAACATATTAAACCTAAACGTCTATATGTGTATCTAGGCATCAACGCTACTTCTTTTCATAGCATCGTCATCATCAACCTGTAACATGTTTAAAATACAATTCAATGCAAAGCAAAGGCGAGTATACAAGTTTAAGCATAAGTATAAGTATAAGTTTAAAAGTTTAAAACGAATCCTCATGGCAACTTAGTTTATACGAGATCAACCTAACGTGGCATGCAATATTTCTAGCCAACCTCTGTTTACGCAAGAAAGTTTAATTAATTCAACATGACCCAAGTTTAAGGGGGCGGTGCGTTACTCCTATAGCGCTATACATGTCGAAGGGAGGCTCGTGAGAGCTAATGACTAAAACATATCACATAAGTATGGTCCACGTAAGCATCAAGTATCATAACATAGTATTCATGTATAAGGATTGTTTTGTGCATTGCATAAAGAATAAGTTTAAGTGTAGTTTAATAGTAAAACATGTTACACCCCAAAAAGTGGTAAACATAAAAAGGGGGTTGCGAGTATACTCACAAAGGTTGCATATGTTTTCCGACTATCCAATGTGACAAAGTTGACGAGGTTGGAAGGTTGAATGCGTAAAGGTTTAAGTTCAAGCATGTTTAGAGTCGAGATTCGGAATGAAAGTGACATGAAAATATTATATCAAAATATTCATCTTCACACATAACACTTGTATGACACTTGGTAACCACAAGGGTTATAATGATTTCATGAGTTGAACACCCGTAAGAATCATAACAAGGTTTAGGTCCTTAGATGATAACCTACTACTTTGACAAATGAATATGATTTCAACATCAAAGATTCGAGTGTACATAGATAGTATTTAGGTTGTATAATATACACATATTATTAAGTCCAAATGTTCAAGTATTCAAGTAAGAGGTAGAAGATTACATCTTCATTTAGGTACCTCAAGTTGAGTCATGGGTGTCATGGATGGGGTAGGAAGACAAGGCTTCCATTTAGGTACCCCTTTGATGTTCACCACTACACTTGATGTAAAAACAACCAAGGAGGGTCATGAACTAAGGTCATTACATGTATGTAAAGTAAACTAACTAATAGAAATCATCAAATCATGTGAGGATTGTATGTTTGGACAACCCAAGTTGTTCCATAATCACTCATGTATCAAAGACTATGTTTGACATGATTTGTGGGTTGAAACCCTAGACAAAACACCAAGTTTATGAGGTTTAATCCTCTGATTTCAAATGTCTCAACCTTGTTTTTAAGCTTAACCAACCATGGGATAAGTTGTAAGCATTAGGACATAGGCATGAGATGTGTTAGACACAAGTTGCATAGGTTTAAACAAGTTTTGAAGAACATAAAAATCAAACAGAAAGTTTATGGACTATTTCGGGGCATTTCCAGGTCTGATTTCTCCAAGGAGAAGTCTAGGAATCGAACCCCATGATTATCCAAGCAAGTAGGAAAAAGAATCAAGTGAATCGGATAAGAATTGAGTGAGTTATGCTCATTTTCGTGAAGGAGTGTCAATCTGCTCGAACCCTTGCTTTCAGCTACGGTTTGGAGGATGTTTTGAGAGTTTTTAGTGTTGCAAAAGTGGTAGGGAGGCTGGTTATAAGTGGTATTTATAGGGGGAAGGATTAGGGTTTCAATGGGTTGGGCTTTGGAAGTGTTTAGAATGGGTTACACCTTGAAACTAGCCCACAAAACCCAACTATATGGGGCTGAATTTTGCTGAATTGGGGCTGCCATATTTCTTTATTTTTTTTTATTTTTCAAACATTATAATGAGTAATTTTGTTAATTAAGTTGTGTAATAATATGCAAAAAACATGATTTAACTAGGTAAAAAGTGTAATGTACAAGTATGTAACATGTTTGTAAGTGACAAGTATATGTCACATATTAGATGATTAACCGTTGTATAAATAAGCATATTATTAGGGTTTTTTAGGTATCAACAATATAAGGACAAGCATGGACATGCATCGTGAATAAGTATAAGTATGAATTACAAATAAGGATTCGATGTACAATGAATTCGAACGTATGAACATGTATGAATATGTAGATGGTGAATCTAAAGAAATACGAATTTTATTTATGATCCAAGTCTCGGATTTTACAACGAAAAGACGACTACAATAATACAAGATTTCCAAAAATAGCATTACAAGGCGAGCTTTCTAATTATGGAAAGTATGAAAAAGCAGGGTGTTACACAACTTCCGGCAGACGGCTCGACAAAGAAGATTAACTTGGTTTAGTAAGTAAGGTGCAATCGGTTCATCTTCTTCACGTGAACCTTGACGGTACCTTTCTTCCTAAACGATTTTTCTGCTTCTATCCATTCGCTGTTTGTCCGGCTTCTATAGTACAGAGTGATAGATTTGAATCCAGGTTTTGACTGCTTAGTAGGTCTGTTATTGATCGCGGCTATCTAGTATAGTTCAGCTAGATTGATACAATACTTATTAACCTTTTAAAAACCTGTGGTTTCGACAATGGAGAGAGAGGAAGGTGATATAGAAACTTCCGGCAGTCAGATGGAAAAAAACATGACCTCTGACGGTAACGAAGACAACAATGACGAACTTATGAGGGAAAAGGCAATAACTTTCTATGTTTCGAATATTCATCCTCATATAAAAACTACGGACACATTGTGGACGCTTACATTGCAAAAAAGTTGGATAAAAGAAGAAACCGCTTCGGTTTTCTGAGGTTCATCAAAGTCAAGGATGCTGAAAAAATGGTTAAGGCATTAAACCAAATATCTTTTTACGGATGGAAGATCAGAGCAAATGTGGCTAGGTTTGTAAAAGTGATAAAGAAAACTCAAGGGCAAAACAAGGTGTGGGCGGAAAAAAGAAAGAACCAGTTAATCCGGTTTATGACAGGCCAGAATCTTCAGAAAATGGTTACTTGAAACGAGGTGTTTCCTGGGCAGATGTTGCAGCAGGTAAATCGACACAACAAGAGAACGAGAATTGGTTATCATTTACAAATGAATCCTTACCATTCAAGAACTGGAAAGATAGATCTGTAATAGGTGATTTGAAGAACATTGAGGCACTAAGAGGAGTCAGTTTGATAAGGAATAAACTAGGGTTGAAGAACTCACAGGTTCGATACATCGGAGGCCTGAAGTTACTAATAATCTTTGATACGGTAGAAGAGATGAATTTGTTAATGAAGGAGAAGGATGAAAGCTGGAACGAATGGTTTAGCAGTACAAAAACATGGAGTGGAGATGTGATACCCTTTGAGAGGATCGCGTGGCTGAGAATTAGAGGAGTTCCATTGCAGTTATGGATCGATGGAGTTTGATATGTAGGTCTCAGAGATCAACCAACATTGGATACCAGAATTCGTTTACGAACTAAACCAGCTGGACAATCCAATAGAAACACACGTGGTTAATGAGTCACACCGTGAATGAAGAAGGTAAGTCGCAACCGGAAATAATGGAGACAGATGAAAACGACGGAACACCTCCGACACCGGAGAAGCTTCGGACGGTGAAAGGACCGGAGGGTGATGAACAGACGGCAAATGAAAAGTCAGGGGAATCCGAACATTTAGGAGGGCCAGATCACGAGAATCCAGTAATTAATGCGCCCACCCTCGAAGAAAACGTGGGAGTATTTACTAGGATGGAGCCGCCAATATCAAGTGGGTCCCCACTTGCAGATCAGAGGAATAATGATGTTATATTAGAGACCCCAAAGACTTGTGGGCCTGAAGGTACAACCCAAAAGAAAAGGAAAAAGGTTTCTTTGGCCCAAGCCCGATCCAATCTACTAAAACCCCAAAGTAAGGTAGGTAAGAATAAGATTCCGGATTTAAACATTGATATTTCTGACGACTCTAGATCAAGACCAAAAAAGAAAATTCTCTTTAAAAAAAAGGAAAGCTAACAAAGGAAGGAACAAAGGTAAAATCAGGATTACAGAGGAGGAATTAAATAGCTACGAACACAATGTCGGTAGTCTGGAGGATGATTTGAATTCAGAGTGGGAAGAGGAGGATCCTACGGAACCTTAACAATCAGGTACAAGTTGTCCAGTAAATGCCGAAGGCGTTGGTGTCAATAAGTTGAATGAACAGGAAGTAAACAAGGAGATTGAGGCGACATTGGATATAGGGGCAAAAATTGGAGTCGATTGTCAAAGCATGTATCGGCGGTGAAGAATACGGTAATCAAAGACCAGGAGGAAGCCAGACAACAATGAATTTTGGTTCAATCAACATAAAAGGGGCAGGTGGGGCTGGAAAAGCTGCTGAAGTAAGGGGAATGTTAGGTAAGTATAATCTGTCTTTTTTAGCTATTCAAGAAACGCAATTTAGGGATTTACCCTTAAACAAAATCAGAAGATTTTGGGATAGTACCAGTTTTGAGTTCACAAAAATGGATGCGGATGGTCGATCAGGGGGTTTGTTATCATTATGGAACCCACGAGTTTTCAAGAAAGAGTCAGAGATAAAAAAATCAAAATTTTATATTGTTAAGGGGTAGGATCGTAGGGGATGACGTAGACTTGGTCATCGTCAATATTTATGATTCAACGCTAAAAGCAAACAGGAGAAGAATGTGGGAAGAATTGCTGGAAGTAAAAATTCAATCACAGGTTTGTGGATAATGTTGGGAGATTACAATGAGGTTAGATTCCCCGAAGAAAGGTTTAACTCCCAATTCGATGAAGGAGGAGCCATGTGTTTTAACAGCTACATTAGTAGGAGTGTTTTCAGGAATACAATATGGGGGGGCATGAAATATACGTTTCTATCCGGTGATGGTTCTAACCTAAGTAAAATAGATCGAGTTCTAGTCTGCGATAATTTCATGAGCAAATGGCCGAACGGAAATAGCAATCTGGCAAGATAGCAAAGACAAGTTGGTTCAGTTGGATGATCTAGCAGAAAACAGGTTATTATCGGAATAAAATAGCAATCTGGCAAGATAGCAAAGACAAAGTTAAAAAGTGGCACGAAAGGTAGCAGCGGACTTGCAACAGAAGGCGAAGATGAGATGGATAGGATTGGGAGATGAAAACACCAGTTATTTTCTTTCTATTGTAAATAACCACATAGCACGAAACAAGATCAGCGGTTTATGGATAAATGGGGAGTGGATCTCGGACCCGAAGGAAATCAAAACACAATTCTTGGTGCCCTTTCAAGAAAAATTCAAAGAACCGATAAACGTAAGGCCGAGAATAGGAGCTGGGGGTTTGAAGAAGTTAAGCGAGGTACAAGCCGAAGGTCTAATAAGTCAATTCTCGATTCAGGAGGTACGTGATGCAGTTTGGGATTGTGGCATAAACAAGTCGCCTAGGCCGGACGGGATTACTTTCAAGCTTATCAAATCATACTGGGAGGAAATGAAGGGACTAATTATGGAGGTTATGGATCAATTTTATACACACGGATCAATTCACCAATCATGTAGTGCTTCGTTCATTGCCCTTATTCCTAAGGTAAATAGATCCTATTACATTTTCTGATTTCAGACCAATATCTCTTGTTGGTGTGATAAATAAAATAATCTCAAAAGTGTTAGCTAATAGAGTTAAAAGCATCATCAAGAGTAATGTTTCAGATGTTCAGTCGGCTTATATGTCGGACAGAAATATAATAGATGGGCCCCTAATAATAAACGAAGTGGTGGGTTGGGCAAAAAAATCGGGGAAGTGTCTGTTTGTTTTTAAAGCGGACATCAAGAAAGCCTATGATACACTGAACTGGAAATTCTTGATTTCCATTTTATCATATATGGGTTTCCCTCCTAAGTGGAGGAATTGGGTTATGGGCATATTGTTTGCGAGTAGAGGATCAATATTGGTGAACGGCTCACCAACGGGAGAATTTCATTACAAAAGAGGTTTGAGGCAAGGTGACCCCCTGTCTCCTTTTTTGTTTATTATCGCTATGGAAGCTTTACATGTTATGATGGTAAATGCCAAAGAAAACAACATTTTTCACGGGGTAAAACTACCAAGGAATGGCCCATATTTAACCCATATGCTATACGCGGATGATTCAATATTTATAGGAGATTGGGAGGAAAATAATGCGAACAATCTTAAAAGAATTCTCCGTATTTTTTTTATCTAATATCAGGTTTGAAAGTTAAATCGTGAAAAAGTCACTTATATGGGGTAGGTACAAACGAGGAGGAAGTAAAAAATATGACAACATTCTTTAATTGCAGGGAAGGGAAATTGCCATTTGTGTATCTTGGTTTAAAAGTTGGAGCAAATATGAATAGAATTATTCATTGGAAGGAAATTATTGATATTTTTAATAAAAGACTTTCAAATTGGAAGGCAAAGAACCTTTCTTTCGCCAGGAGAGTGATACTTATAAAATCAGTTTTGGGTAGTTTACCAAACTACTATCTCTCTCTTTATAAGTGCCCAAATGGCGTCTTAAAGGTACTAGAAGGGATACGTAGAAAATTCTTATGGGGAGGTGATGACTGTCGTCAGAGTCAATCAAAAACCTAATTAAACTACGTAGATAGCGTAAATAGGGTATCGTATCCACGGGGAATTTATGGTTAGTGTTTAACTAGAGAATTATTATATATTAAAGCAAAGCAACTCCTACCCAGAATTCCGATTGCAAGTTTAACACAAAAGCCCGTTTATAGATTCATAACACCACATAGACATGGCCTCGGAATTAATGAATTTGATTAATTATTAGGGATAGTTTTTAAGATTCACCATACAACCTAATAATCCATTTGTTTATATCAACTACCCACCAATTTACCAACCCGCTAACGATGCAAGTATATCCCCAATACGCTTGATAAATGACAAATAATTCAAATATAAAAAACGTTTACCAAGAATTCAACACAAGTGGTCAAGCTTTACCAGTTAAAAAGAATCCGTGAACAAAGTTTAAAGAAAAACAAAGTAATCGTTCATCCGGGCAGAAGCCATAAGCAAAAAGGTAATGTCCTCCAAGTTTCAGATTCTAGGTTTACACAAACTCAATTTAATCATTAATTGGACACCACATAGACATGGTGCTGAAAAGTCGGTTAATTTAAGTGGTAATCAAAAATAGGTCTTTGTCATCAGATCTTTTACAGTTCAATTACCCTATTTACTAGTGTGAGTCAACCTACTCTATGTCACCCAACGAGCTACAAAGTTTTGTCATTAACTGAGCAAGTTGTAAAGCAAGAACTCAAAACACATGCAAACAGTTTAAATAAACCAACAAATCAAATTGTTTATAAAACGTTGTCAATGTCAAAAACAAATCCAATCATGAATAAAACTAAGAAAAGTGTCAAACCCTACAAACCGTTCACTTGAAGAAAACCACCTAGTCGCTCATGCCTAAAACCGTGCACAGCCGCCTTCGGGCGGCTGCCTTTTTGTGCGTCCCTTCTGCCTTGTCCTTAGCCGTATGCGAACAATCCTCAATAATAATTCAGCCGTCTGTCTCCTTTTAGAAGTTGCGACACACCCCTTATATTAATTCAGCCCCCTCTCAAGTCCACTTGATCAAAGTCCAAGCCCATGTGCGGCCCACTCTCAAGTCAGCCAAACCCTCCAGTGCACGTGTATATGTACCAAGAATTAGTGAATTGCCCTTTTTGAAACAAAAGCCTCCACGTGAGTTATTGTTTCATTTGTTTGTAACTAGTAGATGCCCCGCCCGCGTTGCGGGGCGATGGCCGAATAATTAGCGAGTGTTAGGCAGCTCATTGACATGAAAACCAATTAAATCAAGTCAACCAATTAAAACAAAACATTTATAAAACAATGACAATACTGTAATTTTTAACTAAGGGAAAGTTGTATTTTTTTTTACTGGGGTAAATTCGTAATTTGCCAAAAGTTAAAGTGATGGTAGTAAATTTGAATCAGGGGCAAAATTGTAAATTTTCACAGGGGCAAATTCGTAATTTTGAACTTAGGGTAACATCGTAATATAAATTTAAACTAATGGGACAATTGTAATTTTAAGCTGGAGTCAAAACCACAATTTTGTTTTGAACCGAGGGCAAAATCGTAATTTTGAGTTGGGGGCAAAAGGATAATTTTATTTTGAACTGGGGAAAAAACGTAATTTTAAACTGAGAGCGAAATTATAATTTTTTTAAACGGGAAACATCACAGTTTTGAACAGAGGGCAAGATCGTAATTTTTAGCTGGGGGCAAAAACAAAATTTTATTTTGAACTGGGGGTGAAAAGGTAATTATGAGCTAAGGGCAAAACCACAATTTTATTTTGAATCGAGGGAAAAATCGTAATTTTTAGCTGGGGGCAAAAGCGTAATTTATTTTTAACTGGGGAAAATCGTAATTTTAAAGAGGGGCAAAAACGTAATTTTAAAATGGATATCAAATAATAAACTGGTTGGTCCAATGGGGGAGTGCCAGCGAAAATCATAATTTTGAATTGAGGGCAAAATCGAAATTCTGATATGGGGACAAAAGCATAATTTTATTTTGAGCTGAGGGCAAAACGATAATTTTCAAATGAAAAAAAAAATAAACAGTTGGACCAATAGGGGAGTGCCAGGCAGCTGCCTGGCACTATTCCCCCATCTTGAAAATGTCACTATTCCCCCATCTTGAAAATGTAGGTATGTAAATTCTAAAGCCACATATAAATTTTGAATCCATATTCTCTTAAGCCCATATTATATCTTGAATACCGAGTAAATTGTTTGTCAACTAGTTTTTGCCCCCGTGTTGCGGGGCAATAAGCTAAATATTTCTCTCTTATAACATGTATGTTTGTACAGAGGGCAAAATCGTAAATATATTTTGAATTGGAAGTGAAATCATAATTTTAAACTCAGAGCAAAATCATAATTTTGAGCTACGGGGAAAAACATAATTTTATTTTGAACTGTGGGCAAAAACATAACTTTGAGCTGAGGGCAGAATTGTAATTTTGAGCTAGAGGAAAAAACAACATTTATTTTAAGTTGGGGGCAAAAACGTAATTTTAAACGAGGGCGAAACCGTAATTTTAAACTGGGAACAAAATAAAGAAAGAGTTTTTGACCCGAGGGCAAAAACGTAACTTTGAGCTAAGGGCAAAGTTATAATTTTATTTTGAGCTGAGGGCAAAAACGTAATTTTAAACGAAGGACGAAAGCGTAATTTTAAACTGTGAATAAATGGTATGGTCCAATAGGAAAATGCCACACAGTTGTGTGACACTATTCCCCCAAGTTGTTTTTGTATACGTAGGGTAATTCTTTCATATATAATTTTCAAAATCTCAAAGTTCCATGCCACCATTTGGCTTCACGATCTAACCTGCAACAAAGTGTAAAGTAATAGGATTTTTTATTTTTCTTTTAGGTAATGTTTGGTATGCAGGAATGAGAGGTGGAATGGAATGGATGATTACAGGGGAATGAAGAAAAGGGTATTTTGGTTGGTCAATGGAATGGAATCGCCCATTCCAAAATGCATTCCATTCCTTCAAAATCATTCCTTCCACCCCCCATGTTTTTTTTCCATTCCATCCCCTCTTGCACCATTCATCAACAACACCACAACCCACCACCTTCGCCACAACCCACCACCACCACCTACCACCGACGCCATCGCCGCCACCCACCACCACCTCACCCCGACAGCCACCGCCGCCACCCACCACCATCGTCGACGCCACCACCGTCACCCCCAACCGCCGCCGCCGCCACCAACCGCCACCTCTGCTGCCACCCACCACCAACAACCACCTTGCCACCACCACCACTCGTCGTCGCCGCCGCACCGCCACTCGCCGCCACCACCACCACCCATCGCCGCCGCCACACCGCCTCTCGCCGCCACCACCACCACCCATCGCCGCCGCCGACACCCACCACCGCCACCTATAACCACCCACAATCACTACCACCGACCACCACCACCACCACCACTCACCACTCATTTTATTACTCCATTTTTCTTGTCTACCGAACAATACACAATAATAACTCATTCCATTCACACATGGTAACCAAACAAGACATGGAATGGTAATGATCCACTGCATTCCCTCGTCCATTCCATTACCTCGTCCATTCCATTCCTTCATCCATTCCATTACCCCATACCAAACAGACTCTTAATTCTCAAATCAATAACACTTGCTACACATAATAATAAAAGGAGTTAACTTCCGTTTTAACACATGTCAGATAAAAACATCAATACACACTTAAATAAATAATAACACACAACTTAATACATTTAATATACTAAAACCCGACGCGAACTGATGTAATATACGACTCATTTTAACCCGACATCAGGAGGATATAATACAAACAATAAAATTAGATGGGTAAAGTGGGAAAAAGTGGTTGCCTTGAAAGATTTTAGGGGACTTGGTATTGGAAACTTAAGAGACATGAACCTAGCTCTTTTAGCAAAATGGTGGTGGAGGATAAAGATGGAACCGGACTGTCTTTGAGCAAAAGTTATAGGATCGATACACGAGAGTCAAAGGAAAGTAGAATCAATACCGTTCAAAAAATTTTTGGTAGGTGTATGGAAATATTGGGGATATAGCAAAAGATTTCAGGAAGAATAACATTAATATTAACACAAGTTTTAGAAGTAACGTGGGTATGGAGAACAAAACGTTATTTTGGGTCGCTACGTGGATCGGAAGTGAACCGCTAAAGGTTCAATTCCCAAGTTTATATAAGCTATCATAAAAAAAAGCAAGAATACAGGAAGTTTATAGATCCGTGAACGGGGGGACATTGTGGGACTGGGCATGGTTAAGAGCTCCAAACAGTGCAACGGAGAAAGAAGAAATGGATACTCTAAATGAGCGTTTACAGCAACAAATAATGACAAACTCTGGCGACGTTTAGATCTGGAAATATCACGAGAACAAGGATTTTTGTGTTAAGAATGTCAGGCTCACGTTGGGCCGGAATCTAGACATAAATTCAGCACCAAACACATTTTGTTGGAACAGTCGGGCGACAGGAAAAAGCATAGCTTTTGTTTGGAGAGCAATCGACGAGAAAAATCCCATCAGCCGTAGCTTTAAGGAGTAGAGGAATGATCCTACAGGAGGTAATATGCAAAACATGCGGTGCAGATGATGAAAAATATTCTGTTGAGTTGCAATTTCGCAAAGAGAGTATGGGAAGAGGTGTCAATTTGGACAAAATCACCAATGGTTAATACAGACGGTAGCATAATGGAACTGTTACAAACAAATATGGAATGCCACAGGAGCCGAAAGGAAAGGAAGGTTTTACACACCATTGCAATCCAAACAATGTGATCCTTATGGAAATCTAGGAACGAAAGAATTTTCACAGGAAGACAACGTACGAATCAGATGATCATCGAGGAGATAAAGGATTCATCCTTTCAAGGTGTGAGGTTAAGATCGAAATACAGCATGATAACAAAACAACAATGGTGGGACTTCAACTTCAACTTGTAGATGAGCTATTTGGTTTCTTTTCTATGTTTTCTTTTCTTCGGTTTGTTTTTTGTATTTTGTATTTTGTATCATGTTTCAGTTTCTGGCTGAGAACATTTGTGTTCTTTGATTTTACATGAATAAAAGTTCTGTTGGCTATTCAAAAAAAAATTAAATAAATAAAAAATAATGTTAGGTATCTAAAACATAAATCAAATCTAAATTGATCAAAAGAATTTAACCTAACAATTAACAACTTATATCATGTATGAAAATAATTAAAACCGTAAATGAAGGTGTTGGAAGAACATACATTTAAAGAATCTTTTGCTACTTAATTTGAGTATACTAATGTGTTATAAGATAAAACGACTTCTTTTAAATAAAATTTATCATGGACATACCATGCTTATAAATGTACGAGAATTCAAGAACTTGTGTGTTATTATACATATAATGGTGTGTAATTATATACATAATTGTTTGTAAATTATACATAATTGTACATTATTATATATATTTGTGGCGTAAATATACACATTTTTAGGGGTGTTCAGAATTCGTTTCCAATTTGAAAATTTCAAAATTCGATTTGATTATCAAGAATTCGTTTCGATTATAAGAATTCGAATTCGAGTCAAGTAAACGAATACGAATTTATAAATTAAAATTCGATTCAATTCGAAATTCGAATAAAAATTATACATTTTTATTTATTATATTTATATATAACTAGTGGGATTACCCCGTGCTAAGTGGCGAGTATTCAATCGGTATCGGTTTTGTTCATTACGGTATTGCCACTCTCTATAGCAACTGTGATAAACAACCCATAAAATAAATAAATTCATAATATCCCAAGTACATTGACACATCTTTATATCAATTAAAAAATATAAAAACAAATAAAAAAATAACCGATTTTGATAATATCTATATCGACTCCCTCAGCGTTTTAATCATCATGATTAGTAGATCAAATTATTAATGTTGAATAATAGTTATGATTAGTTAATTAAATTATTAACATTGGATCATAAATTCAAAAACTCATGAATTAAAGAGGTACAATGCAACTTAAAAATCGTAACTTTCTTTGGACATTATTAATGTTATAAGATCAAATAAAAATATATTTATGTATAAATATGTAATCTAAATAATTTATTTTGACACGCCATTCTCATTTAATTTTATACATAAATATATCATCACATCATAAATAAAATACAAATAACATGTTGTTGATTAATGCCTTTATAAAGAAAGCATTCACAAATTGAAATAGGTGAGGGTAAATCCTATAAAAGAAGAGGCAGTTGAATGATGGTAGCTTGTCACCACATGTAAAGCAAAGCTAGACCAATTATAAATTACTACTATTCACCAATCGGAAATGTTGGTATATAAAATATAATACACATAGAACTTTTATTGGGCTATATTATAAATTATTTTTAAAAATTATTCCATGTATTAAAATTACTTATTACCAAACTCACTACATGACCCATAACTAAAACCTAAGTAACAAATCTATCAATAAATTTCTAACCCTAAAAATATTAACTCGTAATGTAAAGTGGTTATTCCCGACTTCTCATTTTGAATTTTAGACATATGGTATTTTATTTGGAACTTTTCAACATGATATCGTGATTTATGGCTGCTTTAAAATTTATGTGTCCTTTCAGATTATTTTTTTTACATGTTTTAAAATAATCTAAATCAAATCGAATTTATTCGAATTCGAATTTTTAATCGAATCCGAATTGGGTAGGTTTTGAATCGATAAACATCCCTACACATTTTGTACCAAGTGTGACTTTTTATTTTACGTTAATCAAACCCTCGAAAAAGACAGAGGAAAATTGATGTGATGTACAAATGTTTTCTCAATAAAAACTTTTGGGTCCCTACATACACCCAAATAGTTTTTCTTTTCCTTCTCTTTTAATAAAAGGCTCATCTTATTCCCATATACTTGCATCTTATTTTCACACACACTTTCTATATATCTATGTATATATAGAGATAAAAAGAACGGGTGTGCGAATATTAACACCCTCATATAAAAACTATATCTTTTAATATCCCTACATACGCGCACAAATAGTTTTTCTTTTAATAAAAACAATATCTTTTAATAGTTCGATTTAAACAATACGTTTGTAAATGTCTTTTAGTATATTATTGTTTAAAATTAAGTAGACGGATTAAACAAATTTAAATATTTCTTTCTAGTTTTGGTAACAAATTTAAATTGATGAGTGAGGCGATTAAAAAGGATAGCAAGTGGGATTCAAACCTAACCCAACCCTCTTACAGAAAACAATCTTATTTTTACCACAAAAGCACACTAAAATTACTATCAACAATTATCACTTTAAATATAATATCATTGTTTTATAAATATATATTTTTTTCTAAGCTTGGGGCCTGTTTTAACGCCTTAAACCGTTGTCTGGCGTAATTACATTAACGGCCGCCGGCCGGCCCCGGATTTAAGTCTAATATATATATATTTTTATTTTACCTCTTTTGTTATTTCTTTAAACAACATTTCTAAAACTATCACAAGTTTAGAGAAATATATACTTATTTTTCTTTTTTTTTATGTTTTAATAAATGGATATCATTTGACATTATAATTCTTGATGTTATAGATTAACATATACATTTTACTTCTACTTAGTACATGATATAATAAAGTTACAGAAAATATATTTTCGAACATATTTAAGCAAGCATAAGATTATTATAAAAAAACCTCACGTGAGAATATAGCAGATTACTACATATATTTTAGTTATATTTTTTAAAACTTTACAGAATAAATAGATTAAACTATAAATTTTGACGGCAACGCTTTTCAGTTTTCACCCAAGATATCTAGGAAATTAGGAAATGGCTTTGATAGTAAGAGAAACCAATCACGCAGGAGTTATTTTTATAAGAAAGTTTATTTAAATCCCAAAACATCACCCCCTCCAACGTTGAAAACTTACGTTATTTCAAGAACAACGTTATCGTTCACTGTCATTTGAGGTTGAAAATTTAACACGGCTTTGAACGTACAAATTCGACACTTTAACGACGTTTTAGTCAGAAAACACCAAATTTTGTGCTCAGCATCGTCGTTAATGATATTTGGAGAGATGCATTTAAAGAAAATAATTGAAGTGTGCACTAATGTTGCTAATATAAGAATGATTCTATCATCTATGAATAATAGTCATATGAACATAATCACAATGATTTACTTGTTTCACTAATAGATTTATCTCACATAGCAACTAATCATATTTTCATTAATCCTTAGTTTTGTGTAGGAAAACGTTATAGCATTGCCGACTTTTGGACAAATGAGAAGATTAGCTATCGCCTATCGGCCTATCGCTATCTATTAGTGGGCTTAAGTCGTGTTTTCTAATAACACATTAGTTGGACTCAAATTACTAAAACATTATGTGAACTAACATATTATCCCAAATTACCAACACATTATGTGCTAACATATTATCGGTAGATGTAGTGGTGTACAAAACACATTGAGCCCAAACCGATCTAGTTTAAAAACTAACCCGGTTTTTTATTCGGGCTCAAACCGCTTTGGCCCAAACCTATTTGGGTTAAGAACTGGTTTCACAAGTGAAACCCGTGAACCCATCTAAATCGATTAGGGCCAGGCCTAAAACTAGTTTGGCACAAACTATTTTTGAAACCGTTTTTCTTTTAAATTAAACCATTTAATTTCAAACAAATACAAATAACCTAAAAATCATCTTTAATAACACTTAAAAACTTGGAAAAATAACAAAAAAGATCAAAGAAAAAAAAAATACTGGTAAAACTATTATTACTTTTAACATTTCAATTTAAATAAACATTACAAAATTAATAAAAACCGACGTTGAATATAAGCTTCTAAATTTCTAACTTATTAACGACATTCCAATAACTTGTGCATATTTGGATAAAACAAGTAGTGCGTTCATATGGACCGTATGACCCTAAGGCACCTTAATATACCGATCATATAACTCAATCCGATTGCTTAACCCGGTATACAAAATTTTATGGTCCAGTGATATGCTATCATACGGATACACATGCATTCATTGTTGTACATTATGCTTAGTGAATATATGTATATATATATAATTTTTTCAAACATTGTTTTTTACACTTAACCCCTATACCTTTTATCTTTTACAATTTCAAACATTGTTTTTTTACAATTTCCTAACTGACCTCTTAGAGGGGAGGTCCACTTTATGCCCAGCGGACATCCTTGTGTTTGGATGGGAAGGGGGAAACACGCTTTTGTAGATTTAACTAGAGTCTCCCCCTTGTCGGGCTTAAGGACAAGGGCTTTGTCGTAGGGCAAGCGGTGCTCAAGGCAGAGGCGAGCAAAGTGGCAAAACATGAGAAAACCTGCCTGGAGAATCAACATGTGTTTGTCCTGTTTGCGTTTGATACCTTTGGTGGTCTCGCTCCTGACGCTGTGCGACTTTTGAATCGGGTTCAAAAAGTCGTTAATAGTAATTCTTAGTCGCTAAAGGTTTCAAACTTTGTATTTAGTAGAATTGGTTTTTCTATTCAAAAGGGGGTGGCGGCGCAACTTGTTGCCCGACTACCTGCCATTGCTTTGTAATTGCCCTTTTTCATGTGGAATGATATTGTTGTGGAACCCAAAACTTTTCACTTTGGTTCCCTGTACTTTTTATCTTTTATAAATCTTTCATTTTATGTTTCAGTCTAAATTATGTGAGTTAACACGCCAATAATGCATGTGTGGTTCAATGTTTTTACATATGTTTTCCCCGTTTAACGGGCCCCTCGCAACGCGCATGTCCTAAGATTGAAGTTATTCATTTCTATGTTTTACGTTTTGGTCTAATTTTTGTGCATTAACATGCCGGAACAGACATGCGTGGTTCATTGTTTTTACGTCTACTTTTCATTGTTTTTTTTTTTTTTTCATTTTTTGTTTCTTTTATTTTACGAGCTTTTCCAGTATTGATGATCACCGGAGGTGGTGTAGCATTGGTGCTACTTGGCATAGTTTTACCCGCACCGCAACACTGAGGGCTTAATACTAGTTTAGAATATTCATTATATGTTAATGATTTTTCTAACAAAACCATCAATTACACGATCTAATCTAGTGGATCAGCTCAGACAACATCCAATTCAATCGAAGCACATGGAATCCGACATTAATGATGAGAGAAAATCACAAAATGTGAATTTGACTACGCATAGTGAAGTCCGACCCGTGTAGCAAGTCTAAAAAAGAATTAATTGGAAATGGCGTAGAAAATACTTCGCAAATTTCCGACAACATATTTTCGTTGGATATGTAGATTAAGTTTCTGTCCCCTAGCAAATCGGAATTTGCGATGCATTTGTGACAGAAAAGGGCGACGCATCTGAATTTGTGAACTGAAGCATTTCTTCTCCGACACCCTTCGGCCTTCACCCAACCTTAGTTGGCATTAAGGGATGGTATAATATTTTGGATATAACCGATTTAGCTGGACGTGAAGTAAACATGAACGGGCATTTGCTTATAAATGAAAGATGTGTATTTGCTACAGCTTTACAACTTTTTTGTAATTACCCAATAACAACAAAGAAAACGAATGAGTGATGTACAATAATACTTGAGGAAAGGGAAAATCACATAATAATCATATTAATTATCAAAATAAATATTATCCATTTTAATTTATTGCGTAACCAACCACCAGACACAGGGGGTGTTTGGATTCCTTTTAACTTATGACTTATAACCTCCAAGAACTCATAAGTGAGAAGTAAGAATTTCTTACTTCTCAATTTCTTCTTCAAGCCATTTCAAGCCATAAAAGTCATTTTCTCAGAGAGTGTTTGGGATTCCTTTTAGCCATAAAAGTCCTTCTTAGAGGGTGTTTGGGATTCCTTTTAACTTCTAAGAAGTCAATAAGTTAAAAAATTGGTGCAAAATAAGGAACCCCAAACACCCACACATTAGAAGGAATTACGCCTTTGAGGTGGATTAGTGACATGAGTTGGTGGTACCGACGACTCTCCCTCCTGAGGCCTCCTGTCTGTACGGTGGATCCTTTCATCGATCACAGAAGAAGTGGGCTGGCGTTCCTGTGACGGCGGGTTAATTCCTCCTCCTTCACCACCAATGGACTTTTCAGAAGCAGCAGCCGCAACGCCACTACCAGTTTCAGGCTGGTTCGATGTCTGGACAATGGCTTCAACACCATTATTAGAAGAGACCTCGAGGGGCACTTGTTGAGTCCTGCCACCACCCCCACTAATATCAAGTCCAAGAAAATCTGTGTCTGTATAATCAACGTTCCAAGGACTCATAGCGAAGTAATCAAGTCTACTTGTATCACGCCCAAACTCTGGGACTGCCGGTGGTACCATACCAGTAGAACCAAAAGCTGCAGGACGCTTTAAGGAGCTATATGTATCATTCCAATCACAATAACCTCTCTTTAATGGTTCATCTAGAAAGGGCAGATCTCCTAATCCAGAGAGAATATCACGTACCTCTTTTTTTGCTTTCTTTCTTTCTTGATATTTTTCATGTCTGCTTTCGAGTCTTCGCTTCTTCTTGGATGTGCTATCTAGCTTTTCAACGTCCTCGTTGATAACCCGACCATCACCAACCTTTTGGCCTTTCTCGTCTCCTTTTCTTTGCTCCGCCATGAGTTACAAGATTGATGTAGCTGATTTTGTTTATTTCTTTCCGATCAGTTCCTGCTAATATATAACTTTGAGACTGCTCCGCGTACCTTATAACTTGTGCAATGAATCCGCGTACAAAGACTCCAATACGTGTTGTATATTGCCTTCAAGTTGGAACATGGTTCTGTTTAGTCAATATGCTAACAAGAAAACAATTAATACTCTCACTTAATTTACAAAAGAATGTGATTGTTTTACGCGTTTTGGGATATTGTATTGTATTTATTATATTATTATATAAATACAACTAGTCCTAATCTATATATAACTTCAAGAGATTCGTTGACATTATGAACAAAGTCAACCCCAACTTGTCAAATTGGAATGTAAGACTAGTTAGGGGACCGGGTGGAGGATATTTACCCCGTGATGGAGACATATAACGCGTGGAAGAATCCCAAACACCACCGCCACTCAGTTTTTTCACGCGTCAATTTGATAACGCGTTAAGAATATCACGCGTGAAGAATGGAAGAATGTGAGGGTTTATTGTTGGGTGTTGTGAGTGAATAGCATTTCCACTAAAATCCATCACCAGTGATGGAATAAAGCTTGATGACGTGACGGAACTTGATTGGAAGTTGTGAGTGAGTGATGACCACCCCTACCCCCTTAAGTTGTGAGGTACTACATTGTGTTGTCCTTTCTTTAAGCAAAACGTGAACTGTTCTCCTTGAGAGGAACAAAATGCGATAAAATACTTTATTTTTATTACAAGACCGCTTTTAATAAGTTTATATTGAAATGTTGAGAAAAAAATTAAGCAAAGCTACGTATAGCTTTTTAAAAAAAAGTTAAAAATGTAAGCTTTTAACGAACGCTAATATTACTAAAAAATTAAATTAGTTAAAAGATAAATGTAAGCTTTTAAAGAAAACTAATATTACTACAAAATTAAATTAGTTAAAGATGTATCCATGTATTGATGTGCTTAGGTCCTTCTTGGGCTAATAAAGTTGGGCTCATTTTAGTGGGTTCAAATCAGCCATAAAGTCATATGACAACAATTAAAAAACTGCTTGTCAGCCCATATTTCTAGGAAAAAATTACAGAAATCAAGTTTTATGTTAGACCAAACTGCACGTCGTACCTACTGATCTATTTTTCTTCTTTTACTGACTAAATAAACTCTACTTTGATCCTTCATACACCACGGTTCCCTTTAGATACCAAACTACCATGACTTAATGGCCCATTTAGATAGCCGTTGGTATGAGGAAGTTCACAACAAAAATAAAAATAGTGTTGGTCTAAATTCTAACAATTGCAACGTTAATTGATATATAGGTGTAAAAAATTTTGTTAAAAAGAAAAAAAAAACAATTCCATTTTAATTAACTGTAACTCATTTTTTCTCTTTAAAGTTTCAATTTCACTTCTAATATTACAAATAATATCCGTCATTAACTCATTTAATTTTTAAAATTTTAATTTTGTTTTTCTTTAATAACTTGCATCTGTTAGCTGTTTTAAAAAACTATATTACGTATTTTGTTTAGTTTTTTCTTCTTGATATTCCAATATAATTTTATTCAAAACAAATTTGATTTTTAAATACAAAATTTGTTTGATGCTATTGTAAACTATACTGAGTACCGATGTCATAATCGTTATCAACCGAATAACAATGGAACCGGTATTTGTATTATCAGACCGGTATCAATAATCGTTTTTGATTTAAATACATGTTGATATCATTTTGGTCGTATCAAGCCTTTATTTTTTTGGATTTTATCTTTTAGATACACAAAACCGTTATGTGTGTAAATAAATCTATACTATTAATTATTTTTTATTATAGCTAGTATTAAGCAACCCCGCGTTGCGGCGGAGGGGCGGGTGGGGTGGGGGGGGGGGGAGGGTAAAAGCATCCCAAATAGCATCAATGTCACACCACTGTGAACGAACACCAACACTGGATTTGCGGCGTGTTAATACAAATAAATTAGACCGAAACGTAAAATATAGAAAATAATAACTAAGTCGGTCTACGACCCGCACGTTATGACGAACCCGTGAAATGAGAAAAAAAAGACGTAAAAACATTGAACCACACAAGCAGGTTGCGTCGTGTTAACTCGCAAAACTTAGAACAGAGAGTAAAATGAAACGTAAAAAACGTTAAACCACACACGTACGTTGCGTCGTGTTAACTCGTAAAATTTAGAAAGAAGCGTAAAACGAAAAACTTGCGAAAGATGAATAGTATGGGGGACCAAAGTATAAAAGTTGTGAGGTTAAATTGTAAAAGATGAAAAGTTTTGAATTAAAAGTAAAAAAATCAAATAGTTTTGGTTAAAAGTAATTTATCTCTAAAAGCAATAAATCAACTTTTTTAGAAACTTGGACTAAAAGTAAGCTTATGGTGCGTAGTGCGCTGGCTTCTTGCTTTAAGAGCATTCACAGCAATCTGTCCGCTTGTGTTGTCAGGTAGGCTGACAAGGAGAAGAGCGACAAAGGAGGTGACTAGGTGTGGTCCGGCAGAGGCTAGGTCCGCTAAGTATCAACACCAACTATTTGGATCGAAGGGAGCGCTGGAGTTAGCCTGATTATAGCATAACAGTGTAAGCGTTGAACAGAGTGTCGAATCGTGCGAGATTGAGTAAAAGTGTCTGACTGGCCTCCTGTTCAGATGGTCATCCGGACGGACTGTAACACCCCGAAAACGGGTTTGGTAATCAAACCACGTTAATAATAATGAATGGGTAAAATACCGTTAGTGGTAAAATTAACCCGGTGAATATAAGAATTTAAATAAATAATCTAATATTAATTAAAAAGAAGGATAAATACTTTGAGAAAACAAAGTATATAAAAGGCCCGAGTTAACGGGACCTAAAATAAAACGGGTTATGGCTCCCCGAACCCATTAAGTTAACTAGGTAGAACTAACCTAGTTAGTAATGGGTAATGAAATGATAAACCATGGATTCTAGTTTCAATTGTAAATTCTTGAAACTATAGGTACTAATGACGTCAAGTAGGAAACTAATTTTTTATTAAAACAAATAATTAAAACACAACACATTCATGGAATGTGTGTGTGCGTGCATGGGGAACGACCAGGAAGAAAAGGGGTAAAACACTAAACTCCACAAAATCTTCCAATTGAAGGTGCAATTGAAGACCAAACTCGGATTTGAATACATAGAAACGATCACCTAGTCGTGAGGATCGTAAGGTATGTTGAATTTTTGATATTTATGAAGTTGAGAATTCTTGATGTACATAAGAAATTCGAAATTGATGTTGCATGATTGTGGTATGGATGATATTGAAGTGAAATAGTGTTTAGGAGTAAACCCCAGACAAGAATATATTGAAATCATGCCTAGCTCAAGTAAATTCAGATTTTGTTGATGCTAAATTCATGTATGAGATGTTTTTAGGGTTTTGATTGCTAAAAATTAGTGTTATGATGTCAAGAACATGCTTAAATTGAAAGCTGAATTCAAACTGATCCTGATCAGAATTTACAGCCGACTTATATTGGCTATAACTTGAACAAAACATGACAAAAACATATGTTTCTTGAGTCTAAAAGGTAATTCCAGGAAATATCTTTAAAACCCCACTCGAATCACATTTTTTTGACGAAAATTGAGCGTTTTATGAATTTTTCCGTATCAAAGGTTCAAGCTGCGTTTTCTGGCAGAATTTGCAGCCCATTACGAATGTCATAACTCAATTTAGGAATTTAGTTGTGATCTCAAATTTTTACTGTGGATAGTTCTAAGCGATTAAAAGAATCGCCAATTGGAATTTCGTCAATCGGATAAACGAGAAATATTTAATGAATTTTTCCGTAAGATGCAGTCAGAAGTGACGAATCTGATTGCAGCTTAGTAAATGAATTTTTATAAATTTTTGGTAGAGAGTTAGACTTTAAAAATTCAACACAAGGATAACCCCTCCGAGGGGCACGTCGCATGAAAAGATTGTAATTTTTGCAAGCTCGTAAGTACAGCAAACGGACGTCCCCAAACAACCTATTTTAAGTGAAATAAGCTATACATGTTAGTGAATGAATGATTAATGCAAGTTGAATATGAAATTATGCAAATATATGCTCGTTATCAAGTACAATGATGTATGCTAACAAGAATGTGTTGATGATAACCTGAAAGCGTAGGAGCCATGTCAACATGGACAGGAGCATGGAAGGGCAATGGGTCAAAGGTAAATACGGAAGCTACGCATGAACTCAGACGCACGAGGTAAGTGATTTCCGTAATCACTTCTTATTTTGTTTAAGTAAGGTAGCGTTAGTTAATTGAGCATGGTGATGATTGAAGTTTGATATGGTTTTGGTTGTATGAAATCGGTAATTTTAGCTAAGTAGACCGAACGGGACAATATAAAGTTGTAATGATATGACGGATTGATGTCTAAGTAATGCTACGGTATTGTAACCGGGTAATGGGTAGAATTGCACATAAGTGCACCAACTGAGAATGGGGACTTAGGTTAATGGTCAAAAGACTTAGCATTTGACCTTAAATAAAAGAATGGTTTAACAAAATACGAACGGGTCGAATAAATGTGCATAAACTTCATAATGCTAATGAAACGCGTAAAGATTAAGGACCCGGGTAAGGACGTTTAACCCATAATGTAAGGACAAGTCGTACGGACAACTAGAAATAAATGTGAGCAATTTGATTGAGGAATGTACGAGATACACAATTTTTAATAATAAAAATATGAATGGGTTGAATAGTTGAAACGAGTATGTAGAGCCGAAGGCTTTAAGTTAAGATTTTTCCTTATTTAGATATTATATTACTAGCTCATATGTTAGAAAATCGATTTATCAACGCATAGGAAAAAAAATCATGTTAATCGATTCGTAGATCAAAAGTTATGCAAATCGTAAGTCGAAGATACCCTTGGATTCATAGCTGGGAATTTACAGCAGCAAATTGAAAGTTTATGTCGAAATAGGGCTGTCGCGCCCTGCGGTCGCCCAGGGTAGGGGCTGTCGCGCCCCGCGAGCGCCAGTCAGCTGGCAAATTTTGGTTTTCTTGTTTGATTTCGCATCCGGGCTCGATGTTTTAATGATTGTCGATGTCCCTTAACTTATATTAAAGCCGGTTTGAAACACAAGTGAAGTTACGAGCCTCCGGATAGTGAAAGTATGTATTTTCTTTCGTGTTAGAGAAGAAAGATTATAAGTAATCGAGACTAGAAATGAGTGGGCATGCAGGATGGTAAGTATAAAACTTATATCACGGAAGTTGTGATTATGATAAGAAATGCGAGATTAAGTGAATAAAAGTAGTAAGCGAGGGCTCGCGTCTATGTGTGTCTATGTGAATGTGTGCGTATGTATGTAGGTGTATATGTTGTATGTATGTAGGAATTAGGAACGTATACGTTTATGGATGCGAGATGTTATAAGTATATGAAGGAATGGTTTGGACTGGTTTCATTATATTCTAGCATGAATGATTGCTAATCGTGTGTTTAAGATTGGAATGAAATGCAGGTACATGAACACCGGATTCATGACGTATCGAAGTCGAATTCGGAACAAGAAAATACGAAAGGATAGTTGAATAAATTAAAGTTCCTACTGTTAAATGTTATTCAATATTGGACTATATGAGAATCATGTCGTATGATGTTGTTAATGACTAATGGTTATGATGTATGTGATGTCCGCAGGTATTGCACTGATTACCGCTACTACTACCGAAGATAAGCAAGCGTTGATCGAGTCATGGAGCAAGGGTTGTACGGAAACATGTATCGTCTTGAAGCGTTAATTTAATGTGGTTATTGTAAATCCCTTTTGTAAATGTTTATCATTTGTATTTGAGCCTTTAAGTAAGTAATGTGTCTAAATAAGAAAGAAATTTTTGGGCTCGTATTTTCGTTGTGTCATATTTAAGTTCTTACAAGTTGGTCTTACAAGGAATCGTTCATTTATACGAACAGGTCATGCCCGGATTTTGTAAATAATAATACTTATTTTGGAGTAAGAAATATGGGCGTTACAAGTTGGTATCAGAGCCCTGGTTTGAGGGAAATCAAGTAGAAAGAGGTAAATACTTGAACTCAAACCTGTGTGCTCTTGTGTCAAGGAACCCGTACAATCCAAGACTCGATCAAGGCCTGAGGTTAAAAGCGAATGTAAGTATGTATTAAATAATGTATTTGAAGGAAACTAATAGTATATTATGTGAAGGGTAAGCACGATTTCTTGGAAGGGATGATTTGTGAATGTGGTCTAGGACCGACACCAAGGCATGTAATAAGACATATTGACCCAGGTACGTAAATTTAGCTTATGGGTGCATGTAATGGTAAAATCTATCAAGTGAAGGGAAATTTTAAATGAAATATAATAATAGAATGGTAATGAAATTTTGAAAATATTAGACGTGCCGAAACCTAACTCTTCGGACATAAGGTGACGATTACACGAAAACACGAAACTAGTATGTGGATTTGTGTACCTGGCCAGTACACAAGAAAAATATAACGTTTGTGAGACCGTGATAATAGTTACAGGTGTGTCCGTTAGAATTGGGTAGTAGGTGGGCGTGAGGGAGAAGGAAATGAAGACTTTCAGGAATATGAAAGTATCAAATACGCATGAAAGATACGAATGATATGTTCGGATCCGCGAGACGGATTCGAAACATGAAAGGAATGAAAGATGTGAATGATAAATGAAAGATATGAATGATATGTTAGAATCCGCGAGACGGATTCGAAACATAGAAAGAAGGAAGGATACGAATGATATGTCAGAATCCGCGAGACGGATTCGAAACATAGAAAGAAGGAAGGATATGAATGATATGTCAGAATCCTCGAGACTGATTCAAATCATAGAAGGAAAGGAATGATATAATGAAAGATTTGAATTTGTAAGTAATTACAGACCAAACGAGTAAATATTCTTTAAAAAGCGGGTATTATGCAAGTTATGATTTAAACTTCTACCCATATAAATATGTTATGTAAACATGTTGTATGCAAGATGGTTGAGATGTATAAATGAGTCATACGGGTCAAATGGAGATTGCCATTGAACCCGGTATTTAATGTTTTAAATTGTCAAGTCTTATAATTGTAGGCGAGCATAATGTATGATCATCCAATGCCACAGATTGGAAAGAAATAACCATCGTAAGTTATGGATAACGAGTCAAAGGTTTCGATTCGCGCAAGGTATGTGCAAGGTTATGTTTTCTTTTGAGTAGGGGCTTATAGCTCGACTAGAGAGTGGTGTGCCAGAAATGGGTAGTTGGTAGACATATGGTCAGAATGTAGTTTACAATTAGATCTCCGAACAAGTTAAACAAAATAAGTGATAGTTTCTAAGCAGGTATTAGTAAAGTTAGCGCGAAGTAATTGATTCGCCAAGTAAATAAAACCAAGGAAAGCTATTGTAGTGGCAAGAAACCTTAGTAGAAAGAAGTAAGCTTTGAAATGAGTTACATGCTAGACATGTTATTAAATTGGCTTGTGGGAGTTAGAATGAATGACGGTTATGACCCAAGTGAATGGCTCGGGTATGGACGAGGATGAAGGGTTTTTGCAAGAAAACGTTAAAATAATGAAATAATTTTTGTAAGAATGTTCGAACGGAAAATGAGTACAACGCGTACTATGATACTTGTATACACTACGTACTGAGTGGCAGTTGACCTTGAAGAGTCAAATTGCAGATGTCGGTAAATAATTATTTACGAAAGTTGAAAAGTATTACGTCAGAAACGCAATGTGTAAAGTGAAATACTAGTAGTAAGGATTTCGAAATGACATAGGTGATTCAACACTGAATACCATGAAGGGCCGAGTAGAAATAGTATGCCAAGGAATGAATATGTATCGACCTGTTATGAATGAGGAGAATAAATAAATTAAAATGTTAGAGAATGGTCATGTATTAACCCACTATGAATAAGTCAAAAGATCTACAATTTTAAAAAGAATCTAGAAATGACTAGTATGTAAACAAGAGGATTTAATTAACGCCATACTCGAAAGAATGAGAATGAAGGGTGCTAATCACCCATTTTATAGGAAAGAACGGTAGAACTCTTGGTGAGTAAAACGTCTAACTCATGAATCATAAGCGTGAATTGGTAGATTGAATACGAACTAAGGAAATGAATGGATAAGTTGGGAGCATATGAACTAAATGAATCGGAAATTTAACCTAAGGGTATATGTAGTTCCATGTAGCGGAAGAGTTAAAAATAATAATCGGAAGGTGAAGGGGGTGTTATCTAGTAGGAATGAACAAGGTTTCGAGGACGAAACCTTCTTTAAGGGGGGTAGACTTGTAACACCCCGAAAACGGGTTTGGTAATCAAACCACGTTAATAATAATGAATTGGTAAATACCGTTAGTGGTAAAATTAACCCGGTGAATATAAGGTTTTAAATAAATAATCTAATATTAATTAAAAAGAAGGATAAATACTTTGAGAAAACAAAGTATATAAAAGGCCCGAGTTAACGGGACCTAAAATAAAACGGGTTATGGCTCCCCGAACCCATTAAGTTAGTTAACTAGGTAGAACTAACCTAGTTAGTAATGGGTAATGAAATGATAAACCATGGGTTCTAGTTTCAATTGTAAATTCTTGAAACTATAGGTACTAATGTCGTTAAGTAGGAAACTAATTTTTTATTGAAACAAATAATTAAAACACAACACACACATGGAATGTGTGTGTGTGTGTGCGTGGGGAACGACTAGGAAGAAAAGGGGTAAAACCCTAAACTCCACAAAATCTTCCAATTGAAGGTGCAATTGAAGACCAAACTCGGATTTGAATACATAGAAACGATCACCTAGTCGTGAGGATCGTAAGGTATGTCGAATTTTTTGATATTTATGAAGTTGAGAATTCTTGATGTACATAAGAAATTCGAAACTGATGTTGCATGATTGTGGTATGGATGATATTGAAGTGAAATAGTGTTTAGGAGTAAACCCTAGACAAGAATATATTGAAATCATGCCTAGCTCAAGTAAATTCAGATTTTGTTGATGCTAAATTCATGTATGAGATGTTTTTAGGGTTTTGATTGCTAAAAATTAGTGTTATGATGTCAAGAACATGCTTAAATTGAAAGCTGAATTCAAACTGATCCTGATCAGAATTTACAGCCGACTTGTATTGGCTGTAACCTGAACAAAACAAGACAAAAACATGTGTTTCTTGAGTCTAAAAGGTAATTCCAGGAAATATCTTTAAAACCCCACTGGAATCGCATTTTTTGACGAAAATTGAGCGTTTTATGAATTTTTCCGTATCAAAGGTTCGAGCTGTGTTTTCTGGCAGAATTTGCAGCCCATTACGAATGTCATAACTCAATTTAGAAATTTATTTATGATCTCAAATTTTTATTGTAGATAGTTTTAAGAGATTAAAAGAATCGCCCTGGAATTTTATCAATCGGATAAACGAGGAATTTTTAATGAATTTTTCCGTAAGCAGCAGTCAGAAGTGACGAATCTGATTGCAGCTTAGTAAATGAATTTTTATAAATTTTTGGTAGAGAGTTAGACTCTAAAAATTTAACACAAGGATAATCCCTCCGAGGGGCACGTCGCATAAAAAGATTGTAATTTTTACAAGCTCGTAAGTACAGTAAACAGACGTCCCCAAAAAGCCTATTTTCAGTGAAATAAGCTATACATGTTAGTGAATGAATGATTAATGCAAGTTGAATATGAAATTATGCAAATGTATGCTCGTTATCAAGTACAATGATGTATGCTAGTAAGAATGTGTTGATGATAACCTGAAAGCGTAGGAGCCATGTCAACATGGACACGAGCATGGAAGGGTGATGTGCACAAGATGCAACATATAAATTACATCAATTGTGACATAAAACTAACCCTTTTTTAGTACTAATATTGAAAAAAGTGTGCTTTTGTCTTCCTTTTGTATTTTCAGGATTAAATGAGCTCAAATAAACAAAAGAAGCAAAAGGCAGCTAAATCTAACATAAATACAAGAAAAGGAGCAAACGTGGCATGCCCGACCCTCCGACAGCATCTTCCCAAGCAAAACAAGAAGACAGAAGACTGAACACGCCCCGTGCTCAGTGAGCACGGGGGCGTGCCCAAGTTTCAGCAGAAAAGACAAAGTTGTAGAAGCTTCCATCGCCTACCATGGGGCCGTGCTCAGCGGACACGGGGCCGTGGTCAACTATAAGATTCGCGGAATCCAGGCAAATCTTGATAGTATAGATATGCTTCTGCACACGGGGTCGTGCTCAGCGGACACGGGGGCGTGGTCAACTAATGCAGACAAACTGCATTTAATGAAGAAAGAGAGGAGGATGGACACGGGGCCGTGCCCAATGGACACGGGTCCATGCCCGAGCTTCTGTTCAGCCTATAAGTAGGAGTGCTTGGAGCTCTTGCAACTCATCCCTTGGCACACCACCTCTCTCACACTTCACCCACCACCATCACAACACCATCATCCACCACCATCATCCATTGTCCATCATAGAGTGTGTGAGTCGTCTCGGGATCCAAGATTGATCGTAAGAGTTCTTGACAATCAAAGGCCATGTTTGCCTAAGTCTCTTACATCACTTGGTGAAGACAAGTGTTTAGTGTAATACTTTTTATTTTTAATCTTTTGCACTTTTTAATTGGTTTTGTATTAATGACTTTAATTACTAGTTTCTTATGTTGAAGGTGATTCTTCCTTATCGTTTGTCCGTGGTGTCTTAGCATTATTTTACTGTCTATATAAAATAAAAGATTTTCACCATTCATATCTCCACGGTCTATATGGAGGTATGTTGGCTACCTGGTCGGGGGTTAAGGGAACGGTTTGGTAAGAGTCTTGCCATTGTTCAGTGTATAGATCCTGCAAAGGACCTGGGTCATGATTTAGTAGGACCTCATTCAATACCCACCGGTATTGGATGGCGGGGGTCCAAACTCTTTGATCCCCTCATAAGTTAAACTACTAGTAAAACTTTAACCCGGCTACTTAGGACTGTATCCCTGCTGACTCAGACTACTTAGCCGAGGGTAACGTCGCCTTCAAAAGAGGGGCCTACCACATTATGTATTAATAACTTAATTAATTATCTTTCAATAATCCGACCCTTTAGGATTGTATCCTTGCTGACTCAAACTACTGGGTTGAGGGTAACGTCAACTTCAAAAGAGGGGCCTACTATAATAACTAAGATAATCTCTTAAACAAGTGTAAAAGTGCGAAAATAATCAAAGGTTACACTACACACGAGTCGGATCCAAGTGACTTATCTTGTCTATCTGTTTTTACTTTTATTTTTATTTTCAGCATTTTAGTTAGTTTTATTTTTCTAGTTTAAAAACCTTTTTCTAACATTTTGATTTGATTAGACGTTGAGGATAAACCGGTACTAAAAGCTCTTGTGTCCTTGGACGACCTCGGTATCTTACCGACACTATACTACGTCCACGATGGGTGCGCTTGCCCATATGTGTGTTTAGTGTTAGTGAATATCGTGTTTATAAATTTAAAACTTGGCTAAAAAGTGTAAAAAGGGCTTAAAATATATACCTAAAAATATATACACACTTACGCGCATCAAATTTTTGGCGCCGTTGCCGGGGATACAAGGATTTTAAGAAAGTTAGGAATCAGCGGCCTAATCAATTTTTTTTATTTTTTTTAGGATTTTCTTAAATTTTTCAGCTTCTGCAAAACTCAGCACGGGTCGTGCCCGCTGAACACGCCCCGTGCCTAATCATTGGAACTGGCAATCCTGTTTTAAGTCAGACAGTACGCTGAACACGGGGCCGTGCCCACTCAACACGCCCCCGTGCCCAAGATTCAGTTACTGAAAACAGAATCGTAAGATCCCGACGGTTGGTAATTTCTGACACAAACATGAGTGATAATGATATTTTTTACCTTCGGCACTCTTATGGTACGTGGTGTCAAATATGTGGTGGCCATCATAAAGAATTAGAATGCTATTTTTCTAAATTATAAGCCCCACTATATAGACCCATCGTTTTCCTGTAGCCTTAAGAGGGGCGAAAGTAAAAATAATCCTTATCTCTCCCTCGAATGCGCCCAACCAGATATTCTAGGAGAAATGCTCCTCGACGAACTATTTCAATTAGAAGATCTAGTTCTTAATTGGTTAAAAGAACGTAAGATGGATTTCCTTAATTCATCTCAAGACGATGACCAAGAAGAATTGTTGGGATCGCATTCAAATAAATACAACTTCGTTGTTCCCGACGTTACCTTCAACTCTAACGAAGACTTGGACGATAGTCGTCCCTGTGCCGATTGTGTCGTGAAGGACTCTCCATCGACTTCGTTCAATGCATACATAGACATGAGCGATTCGGCATACACCTTCTTTAACGAGAGCCCGGAAAAGAGTTGGACTTGTCCACCTACATTTAGCGTAGGAATCACCCTCACCGACAACCTCTTGCGTTCTCGTCTTAATCTAGAGCAATTAAGGTATCTTAGGCACTTTGGGGTTGTTCCATCCAGTAAGGAACCGCCCGATCCAGATAAGTTCCTTGAAAATACGCAAACTCTATAAGACAGCTTCCAGACACGGGGCCGTGCCCAGGTCAACACGCCCCCGTGTCCGCCAAAAGATTCTCTTCTGATTTCATCAGAATACGGACAAAATGTGTCAGGATTCTGTCTGCACACGGGGCCGCGTCCAGTCAACACGGGGTCGTGTCCAGCGTGCTGTCGTTTTCTATAAATGCAGCAAGATTCCTGCTCATTTGGACCACTCCAAAAGACAGAGATTTCTAGGATCTTCACTCATACCATCCTAGGTATGTTCTAAAAGAAGGTTCTCAAAAGCCATCTTGTCTTTTCCACTTTTGTTCATTGCCTTCTTCTTCAATTTCCAATCACTACCTCCATTAAAGCTTGGGAGCTCCATGATTCCAACCTTTATTGTGATGTTTGTAATGTCATTATTCAAGGAATCTTGCTTAAAATAAGTTATACAACTTTGTTTTGAATTATTTATGCTTAAAATTAACCTGTAAACCAAGAAAATAATTTAAAACTCCAAGATTCCTTGCTTTAAAAACCTGCAGACAACTGGACACGGGGTCGTGTTCATTGAACACGGGGCCGTGTCCGAGGTATTGTTTCATATAAATTGAGCTCTTTTCGGTCTGTTTTCCCAGAATGGCGAGCAGAACAAGCGGAATGTCTTCATCGCACTCAAGGAACAACCGACAGGGGAGGAGGTCATCGACGGCGGAAGACTCTCTTGTAAACTATGTTTACGCTTTAAGAGAGGCTATTGATGAAATGACAGTGGTGGAAGAAGCATTGGTCGACCGTATCAATCACCTAACGGTGGGACTGGAAGGGTGTCTCCGGGAGGTCAACCTCTTGCACCAGAGGTTGAACATTCTCGCCTCTCCTCCTTTGGTGCCTATAGTAACCCAAAGGGAATGGAACGTGGTGCCTGAGGTCATCATACCAGCCGAGTGGTATACCATACACCCGGGACCTCCTCGCGACATATTACAAGGGGTTCCGGTTGGTGTTTCTCCTCCTCCACAAGATGTTGAGGAAAACGAAGCCGCCTTCTTCCTCCCAAGAGAGATAGAAGAATGGCTTTAACAACATCTAGGAAAATGACCCTCGGCTGAGAGTCCTACTACACTTCTCAATGCCGGAAAGCTATTTTCGGGATTTTGGTTCCTAATGAAAAAGTAGAGCTCCTTATGATAATTTTATGTATCACTTGACCTATCTAGTTTAGGACTTTTAACTTTTATTTTTTCTTTATTGTTCTTTTTATTTTCTAGGAACGTTATGTAATTCTCTCTATGACTTTAATGAAATGATGGTTTAGTGTTTGGATGATGTTGTAATGAATAAAACACACTCGGGATGGTGAAGGATGACAAGGGAAACGAGAAACAGCACCCCATGCACAAAAACAGAGCTCCCCGACAAAAATTTCTTCATTACAGCAAGTTCGGCACGGCCCGTGTCCACCCGACACGGCCCCGTGCTGCACAATCTGCAGAAAACGCCCAGTTCAGGTAATTGGACACGGGCCGTGTTCACTGAACACGCCCCCCGTGTCCATGCTTCTGTCTCTTTTTACAAACTTTTGTTACTGGCACTTGAACACGGGGCCGTGCCCGGTCACCACGGGGCCGTGTCCAGAGAACCAGTAACATAGAATTTTGCTTTTAACACTCTTTTACACATTCAATCAACCTAAAAACTTATTTTTGGGACACATTAAGGACAATGTGTAATTTAAGTGTATGTGTGTGGGGGGGATGCTAAAACTTTGAATCTTGCAAAGTCCTAATTAACAAGCCTTACACAAAACTCTATTGGAACCGCTAATCACCCCAAATTTTTTCAAAATTTTTCATTTTCTTTTTACTTGTCCAGGTTTAAGTTGGGAATTTCAAGTTCTAACAAGGTTATATTTTTACAAAATTTACAACCGATAGCGTCGTGATAAAAAGAGCCAACTTAAGAAAATTATGAAACGGCATGACAAGCTTAGTTAAAATTTGATTATATATACTTGATCACATAAAAACCCATTCCCACAAAAGTGAGTTTTGAGCCTTTATTGAGCATACAAATACATATCTTTACACTAAATGCGCATTTTTCGTTTCTTGAGTGAATAGCCGCTTGGTTCTTACGACTCTAGAACTTGCCACGACAATACATTCCGGGTCATTACCAACTTAAACCTGAGTAAGTAAATGATGGAGGCATTAGGACTAACCCTTTTTCTTTCTACACCATTATTTTTCTTTTTTTTAACCACCTACCCAAAATCCCCCTAGTTAACCCCTTTGAGCCTAAACCTTTTCATTTCTTAACCAAAAAACAAACACCCTTTTTATCCACCAAAACCCTTTTTCATTTTAACCCTTTCTTTTAGTAACAAAACTCGGTTTTTCTTATGACTTATGTTGAAAAAAAAAATGATATGATGAAACCAAACAAACAAACAAGTTCATCAAAAATAACTTTGTTTGAAAGAAATGGTTCATCAAAATAAAATAAATTGTGAAAAATAAAAGTCTTTCAAAAACCGATGCTTTTTACGCTTTTCGCCCTTTTACTAACCACTAACCCAACCACCAACCTTTAGCCCAAGCCTAACCATTCACCCAAAAAGTCCTCTTGATATTTACAAAGGTATATAGTTAAAAAAAAGGAGGATTGATTGCTTGGCAAGCTTATGGTAGGAGTAAGTTCCATGCCGCTCTTGAGTGATTCACTAAAAATACACCTTCGGCCGAGTGTTGAGTGATCCCCCGTGAGGTATGTGAACTTGTATATAAATGGAATTTAAAAAAAGGCATGTTATGCCCTAATATGTAATTTATCTTATGAACCGTTTTTAATAAATCATGACGAATAGGATTGTAAATAAATAAAAATAAAACTTAATAAAGAATCTTGGAAATCCCGACACTCTATGACAAGCCCAAAGACCTTCTCTTCTACCCATTCCATTTGGGAGTGAACAAAGCCACATTATAAAGAGTTTTGCTTGAGGACAAGCAAAGATTCAAGTGTGGGGGTATTTGATGCGCACAAAATGCAACATATAAATTACATCAATTGTGGCATAAAACTAACCCTTTTTTAGTACTAATGTTGGAAAAAGTGTGCTTTTGTCTTCCTTTTGTATTTTCAGGATTAAATGAGCTCAAATAAACAAAAGAAGCAAAAAGGCAGCTAAATCTAACATAAATACAAGAAAAGGAGCAAACGTGGCATGCCCGACCCCCCGACAACATCTTCCCAAGCAAAACAAGAAGACAGACGACTGAACACGCCCCGTGCTCAGTGAGCACGGGGGCGTGCCCAAGTGTCAGCAGAAAAGACAAAGTTGTAGAAGCTTCCATCGCCCACCACGGGCCCGTGCTCAGCGGACACGGGGCCGTGGTCAACTATAAGATTCGCGGAATCCAGGCAAATCTTGATAGTACAGATATGCTTCTGCACACGGGGTCGTGCTCAACGGACACGGGGGCGTGGTCAACTAATGCAGACAAACTGCATTTAATGAAGAAAGAGAGGAGGATGGACACGGGGCCCTGCCCAATGGACACGGGGCCGTGTCCGAGCTTCTGTTCAGCCTATAAATATGAGTGCTTGGAGCTCTTGCAACCCATCCCTTGGCACACCACCTCTCTCACACTTCACCCACCACCATCACAACACCATCATCCACCACCATCATCCATTGTCCATCATAGAGTGTGTGAGTCGTCTCGGGATCCAAGATTGATCGTAAGAGTTCTTGACAATCAGAGGCCATGTTTGCCTAAGTCTCTTATATCACTTGGTGAAGACAAATGTTTAGTGTAATACTTTTTATTTTTAATCTTTTGCACTTTTTAATAGGTTTTGTATTAATGACTTTAATTACTAGTTTCTTATGTTGAAGGTGATTCTTCCTTATCGTTTTTCCGTGGTGTCTTGGCATTATTTTACTGTCTATATAAAATAAAAGATTTTCACCATTCATATCTCCACGGTCTATATGGAGGTATGTTGGCTACCTGGTCGGGGGTTAAGGGAACGGTTTGGTAAGAGTCTTGCCATTGTTCAGTGTATAGATCCTGCAAAGGACCTGGGTCAAATTTAGTAGGACCTCCTTCAATACTCACCGGTATTGGATGGCGGGGGTCCAAACTCTTTGATCCCCTCATAAGTTAAACTACTATTAAAATTTTAACCCGGCTACTTAGGACTGTATTCCTGCTGACTCAGACTACTTAGCCGAGGGTAACGTCGCCTTCAAAAGAGGGGCCTACCACATTATGCATTAATAACTTAATTAATTATCTTTCAATAATCCGACCCTTTAGGATTGTATCCTTGCTGACTCAAACTACTGGTACTAAAAGCTCTTGTGTCCTTGGACGACCTCGGTATCTTACCAACACTATACTACGTCCACGATGGGTGCGCTTGCCCATATGTGTGTTTAGTGTTAGTGAATATCGTGTTTATAAATTTAAAACTTGGCTAAAAAGTGTAAAAATGGCTTAAAATATATACCTAAAAACATATACACACTTACGCGCATTAAAGGGCAATGGGTCAAAGGTAAATACGGAAGCTATGCATGAACTCGGACGCACGAGGTAAGTGATTTCCGCAATCACTTCTTATTTTGTTTAAGTAAGGTAGCGTTAGTTAATTGAGCATGGTGATGATTGAAGTTTGATATGCTTTTGGTTGTATGAAATCGGTAATTTTAGCTAAGTAGACCGAACGGGACAATATAAAGTTGTAATGATATGACAGATTGATGTCTAAGTAATGCTACGGTATTGTAACCGGGTAATGGGTAGAATTGCACATAAGTGCACCAACCGAGAATGGGGACTTAGGTTAATGGTCAAAAGACTTAGCATTTGACCTTAAATAAAAGAATGGTTTAACAAAATACGAACGGGTCGAATAATGTGCATAAACCTCATAATGCTAATGAAACGCGTAAAGATTAAGGACCCGGGTAAGGACGTTTAGCCCATAATGTAAGGACAAGTCTTACGGACAACTAGAAATAATTGTGAGCAATTTGATTGAGGAATGTACGAGATACACAAGTTTTAATAATAAAAATATGAACGGGTTGAATAGTCGAAATAAGTATGTAGAGCCGAAGGCTTTAAGTTAAGATTTTTCCTTATTTGGATGTTATATTACAAGCTCATATGTTAGAAAATCGATTTACCAATGCATAGGAAAAAGAATCATGTTAATCGATTCGTAGACCAAAAGTTATGCAAATTGTAAGTCGAAGATACCCTTGGAATTCATAGCTGGGAATTTACAGCAGCAAATTGAAAGTTTCTGTCGAAATAGGGTTGTCGCGCCCTACGGTCGCCCAGGGTAGGGGCTGTCGCGCCCCGCGAGCGCCAGTCAGCTGGCAAATTTTGGTTTTCTTGTTTGATTTCGCATCCGGACCCGATGTTTTAATGATTTTCGATGTCCCTTAACTTATATTAAAGCCGGTTTGAAACACAAGTGAAGTTATGAGCCTCCGGATAGTGAAAGTATGTATTTTCTTTCGTGTTAGAGAAGAAAGATTATAAGTAATCGAGACTAGAAATGAGTGGGCATGCAGGATGGTAAGTATAAAACTTATATCACGGAAGTTGTGACTATGATAAGAAATGCGAGATTAAGTGAATAAAAGTAGTAAGTGAGGGCTCGCGTCTATGTGTGTCTATGTGAATGTGTGCGTATGTATGTAGGTGTATATGTTGTATGTATGTAGGAATTAGGAACGTATACGTTTGTGGATGCGAGATGTTATAAGTATATGAAGGAATGGTTTGGACTGGTTTCATTATATTCTAGCATTAATGATTGCTAATCGTGTGTTTAAGATTGGAATGAAATGCAGGTACATGAACACCGGGTTCATGAAGTATCGAAGTCGAATTCGGAACAAGAAAATACGAAAGGATAGTTGAATGAATTAAAGTTCCTACTGTTAAATGTTATTCAATATTGGACTATATGAGAATCATGTCGTATGATGTTGTTAATGACTAATGGTTATGATGTATGTGATGTCCGCAGGTATTGCACGGATTACCGCTACTACTACCGAAGATAAGCAAGCGTTGATCGAGTCATGGAGCAAGGGTTGTACGGAAATATGTATCGTCTTGAAGCGTTAATTTAATGTGGTTATTATAAATCCCTTTGGTAAATGTTTATCATTTGTATTTGAGCCTTTAAGTAAGTAATGTGTCTAAATAAGAAAGAAATTTTTGGGCTCGTATTTTCCGCTGTGTCATATTTAAGTTCTTACAAGTTGGTCTTACAGGGAATCGTTCATCATACGAACAGGTCATGCCCGAATTTTGTAAATAATAATACTTATTTTGGAGTAATAAATATGGGCGTTACACGGACGGTCGTTCGGTCAGTAGATCAGTAGTGTGTTGCAAAAATGTTTAAACTTTTGAAGTTTTCGTTGTAGTATAAGTTCAAGTCATTCGATCGGATGATCATCCGGTCGGATGACCGTTCGATCGGATGTCCGTTCAAGCGAAAGTTTAATAGTTCAAAGTTTTGATTCAAATAGTTTAAGTATTGAAGGCTCCAGATTTCACCGTGTTTGAGTAGGTAAGTTAAGAAAAGCATGTAATCAACCGAAAATGCTTAGATTTTGTATAGATTCGTAGTAGAATGTGTAGAAATCCCTTAGATCTGGACTAAATCTTGACGGGATGACATCACTTAGCCGATTGTACAAACAGCCATGATGACGTCATCTTCAAGTAGCCCAACTCTTAGTGATTTCACGGTGGAAAGTATGATTTTGATGAAGAATCTAGTGAGAAAGTGTGTAAGGATGAAAGTTGTACAAGAATTACGGAGAAAACTTACAAGATTCGCGTAAAAATCGAAGAAAAGTGTCTTAGAACGAGAGAGCTGCGTCTGGGTCGGAGGAGGTTGTCACATCAGTGAAGAATGATGTGACAGCATGTATTTATAGTGTGAGAGTGACAGTAAGGCGGTAGAGCACGGATCGGATGGCTGCTGATCGAATGGCTATCCGATTGGATGGTCATCCGATCAGATGTTCATTCGGACAGCCAATACCCGTTCGCTTCTTTTCTGATTTCGATTCGATTCGCGAGCTAGATTAAGTGTTTCGTTGCGTATTATTGTGTAATATCATCGTATGATAAGGTTGTATAACTAACACAAAAGTTTCCATGTTTCAAGTCTATGTATAAGCTAGCTAATAAGTGTCAAGTTTCAAGTTTCTTGTTTAACAAAGTATCAAAGTTTCTCATTCCATAAGTATCAAGGGTCTCGTTCATTAATGTCACACCTCGATTTCCACGTGTATCACCGGTGGGCCCGGTGGGGGATTACCGTGACGTAGTTGGCAACAATATAGTCAAACCACACAATATATAAATGCACAGCGGAAGCTTTAAAGATAAATATATACTTCAACCTCTAGTAGTAATATCAAATATATTACAGAAGTCGAATGTATCCACAGCGGATCAAAATAATAAAATATTGTTCATTCAGATACGGCATCGAGTTTGCGAGACTATTCATGATGCTTAGGAAGCTAATACCAGCCAATTTCGTATAGTACCTGCACTTAATCTTTTTGGGGAAAATACGTCAGTTTACACTGGTAAATACATTCAACTGACACATTTGAAAATGTTTATTAAAATTGATTTGAATGCACAAGGCACAAACTCTTTTATAACTTGGGAAAATTATTAAAATCTTGTGAACGTATTACATGTTCTTTTATGCGTTCAGTAGCCCGGGTCGTGCCGGGTTAAAGATTAATAGACACACCACATTGCGTAAAACCGTAGTATAGAAACCAACGGCTACGTCTTTTAATTAAATGTCGACAATATATACCGGGTGTACGCCTACACCGGGATGTCGATAGTCGTGGCCATTTCGTAAAATGATGCCAAGGATATCCGGGACAACGGTCATTAACCCCCCAAAGGCTTTTAAGAAACAAAACTGTTTAAATGAGCCGTTCATAATATTTAATTAACCACCTAAGCGATGGAAGATATGATGCTCAATCAAGCGGTATTATTATACCGTATCCCAAGCCCGTATAGGGGAAATAAGTTAAAAGTATTTACCTTTGCAAGTATATTCCTTAATTTGATTAAATCGCCGATAGCTTTTACTGGGGCTCCTAATCTGGAACGAAGGTTTTAATTAACCTCTTAGAATCCTAACGGGTCTTTATATTAGCCGTAGCCTAGACCGATTGGTTCCGATATATATATATATGGTTTAATCGCGTGAAAGGCGAAAACCGAGAATGGAATGTGATTCTGCCCCAAACAAGTTCAGAGACTTGTTTTATATGGGTTCAATGTTCACACTCTGTATTTTGGGGTCAAAATAATATAGTTTGCCCCGTATCGGCTAATTTATGAAAACTAGTTTCACAAGCCGAACCGTGCGCGCAATAGGCGAAACGGTTAACCATGAGAGTCTTACGCTTATTTCCTAAGTCAATATGCCTTAAAGAGGTTATGGTATCAGTAGGATACCTTCCGTGATGCCCGTAACGAGTTTGAGTCAATATTACGCCCCGTAGGGGCTTTTCGGTCATTTTAAAGACTTTTAAAGAGCTTTTCGAGTTCTACAGGAAATCTGAGTTTCCCGAACCGTTTATAAAGTCTAAAATACTTTATTTATTATTTAAAATCAGTAGCAACTGGAATCGGGTCAAAAGACCTTGTAGAACTCAAGTTTTGGCCGAAAAGGGCATATTCGGTATTTACCGAACCGTAGCCATAACCGCAGGTTATGAGCAAGGTAAAAATTATTAAAAATCTTTAAAATTCCAAAAATATTATTTTATAACAGTGGGTAAAAGTTTTGGTGACGAAATCTTGGTTTAGATAGGCGTTATGCTAATTGCGCCGTTTATTACAAAAGTTTACTTTAATCGCGCTATTTAGCATAACTCTCATTCTAGACCTCGGATTGGCGTGAAACTTTAAGGACATGCTTATAATTTAGTAAGCAAGGTTATGGTCCGTTCACGTGTCCGAAATACTCGTTTTATTTTTAAAAGGCCGTTACGGTCAACTTTTAGGCGATTAACGGAATTGCGTAAAAGACTCGGACAAATCATGAACCGGTCACAGAGGCTTATACCACCATGTAACCTGGTCCTAAGAGAGTCCTAAGGTATATCTATACCTCACTAAAACGGGTCAGAACTGAAGTCAAAGCAAAAGTCAAACTTTTGCGACATTCGGCTCCGAACCGGGTCAATATAGCAAATGGTCGATTCAAACGAGCGTAAACAAGTTTATATACTTAATATCATGTTTTATGAATGTCAAAACAGGTTTCATAACATATACATTACAGATTATGTACAAAACGGCAAAATAGCTTTCTGTTGACTTTTTAAGTGCACGTTTGACTCGACATTTGACATAGTTAGAGTGGTGATAAGAGGGAACCCTATTAGGGGTTTATTACCCACATAAATACCAACTCATAACTACTTTTGATCCGACAATTCACTGGATCATTTGTGAATTATCGCTATAACAACCGTTAGTTACGACGGTTTGGTTTATAAGCTAAATCTATGGAAATACAAGACCACAATGGATGTGAACGACTTACAGAAGTTGTGTCTTGCTTAGAGAGCAGAGAAGAATGCTTGAGAGCTTTAGAAGTGATCAGATGCGTGTGTTTGAGTTGTGTGATTGTTATGAACACAACATGGCTATTTATAGTGAAAAATGAGCTCCAAGATCATTCCACATTGGTCTATGCTGATCATGGATGATGGGCAGGTGTCCCATAGAGCTATGGGTCGAGTATAGGGTGCCCATGCCTCATTTATTGGCGTTTTGATCATTCACAAGCTCAAAAGGCAAGAAAATACAAACATTCTGCATCTGGGCGTCTAATGCGGCCCGCATGGGAGTTCCCATGCATTTGTACGCGGGTCGCCTGAGATTCAAACTTCAGACGCGTAAAAGAAGTGGCTCGCGGCCCGCCTCAACTTAGGCCAAAACATCACGCGGGTCGCGAGAGGCCTGTTTTTCAGGTTTTTAAAATCTTTTATTATCATTACGAAATCCTGGTAATTAATAACGAAATCTTTCGTAATTATTAACCTGACCTTTCGGGTTTGAAGGGGTAACTTTGCGGTTTGGCCCTCGGTTAATTACAACTGAGGACCTCGTGTTATTTACCCGTGTTGTTAAGTCCCCGGTTAGTTTATTAATTATTCAGAAAGCCTTAACTTTCACTGTTGACGCTTTTAACCGTTCTCATACGAATTCGATCATAACTTTCTCGTTTTAAAACGGAATTTCGCGGAATTTATACAGTATGTTCTAGTGAGCGTATAATACTGTTACAAAGCCTCGGGAGCGTTAAAGGGTCACTCAGAGGTATAATTAAACATGTTGACACAGTTAACCCCTGTAGCTTGTAATCTCTCACTTTCTTCCGCGTTTCGCTTCCGTACGATCCATGATTCATTCGTTTGAAGGTACAAGCACCATTTAGGGTTACCATACAGTATATTTACCCTTGTTTGACATCTATAACCCTCGAATTTACATACATTCAAGGTTTGTCAAAATTAGTCCTTTATTTAATATCAATGCCACGTGTAATCAAATGACACGTGTTAACACATCATTGGACACAAAAATTCGAGGTGTTACATCCTCACCCCCTTAAAATAAATCTCGACCCGAGATTTACTCAAATAAATAGGGGTATTTTTCTTTCATTGTGGCTTCGACTTCCCACGTATATTCGGGACCTTTACGAGCATCCCATTTGACCTTTACAATTGGTACGTGCTTTCTGCGAAGCTTCTTCACCTGTCGATCTTCAATCGACAAAGGTTTTTCTACAAACTTTAAGCTCTCATCTATATGCACATCTGTGTGTGGAATCACCAATGATTCATCGGCGAAACACTTTTTGAGATTGCAGATGTGGAACACATTGTGAATTCCATTGAGCTCTTCAGGCAAGTTCAACTTATAGGCAACTGACCCGACACGTTCAATGACCTCAAAAGGTCCTATGTATCTCGGACTCAGCTTGCCCTTCTTGCCGAAACGCATCACCCCTTTCCAGGGCGACACTTTAAGCAACACCTTTTCACCCACTTCGAAGTGAAAATCCTTACGCTTTGGATCAGCGTAGCTCTTCTGCCTATCACGGGCAGCCTTGAGACGTTCCCGTATCTGGACAATCTTGTCCGTTGTCTGGAAAACTATCTCTAGTCCCGATAATTGGACCTCTCCTACTTCCGCCCAACAAACAGGCGATCTACATTTCCTACCGTATAATGCCTCGAAAGGCGCAGCCTTTATGCTGGTATGGTAGCTATTATTGTAGGAGAATTCGATTAGGGGTAGATTCTTATCCCAGTTACCACCTAAATCGATTGCACACGCGCGTAGCATGTCTTCTAACGTTTGAATGGTACGCTCACTCTGACCGTCCGTCTGTGGATGGTAAGCCGTACTGAAATTCAAACGCGTGCCCAAAGATTGCTGGAAACTCTTCCAGAAGTGAGACGTGTACCTGGTATCCCTGTCGGAGATAATAGTCACAGGTATGCCGTGTAAAGCTACAATCTTATCGACATAAAGTTGGGCTAACATATCGGAGCTATACGTCTCCTTGATGGGTAGAAAATGAGCTGATTTAGTCAGCCTATCGACTATAACCCATATTGTATCGTTTCCTTTCCTGGTTTTGGGTAACTTGGTTATGAAGTCCATAGTTACACATTCCCACTTCCACTCGGGAAGCTCAGGCTGTTGTAGCAAGCCAGACGGCTTTTGGTGCTCGGCTTTGACTTGAGCACAAGTCAAACACTTTGCTACATGGGCGGCCACAGACTTTTTCAAGCCTATCCACCAATAGTTTGCCTTTAAATCTTGATACATCTTGTCTGCACCAGGATGGACAGAATATTTGGAACTATGGGCTTCCTGGAGGATAACATCTCGTAGTCCTCCATAAACCGGAACCCATATACGTCCGTTCAGTCTAAGGATTCCATCCTTGCTAAGAGTCAACTGCTCCTCAGTTACTCCTAACTTTTCATTAGGATAATTAGCTTCCAACACAGCCTCTCGCTGTGCAGCTAATATCCTTTCAATTAAATTGTTCTTGACCTCAATGCTCTTGGCATTGATTTGAATAGGTTTTACCCTTTCTTTCCTGCTCAAGGCATCAGCGACTACATTCGCCTTGCCGGGATGGTACCTGATCTCGCAATCATAGTCATTCAAGGTTTCCATCCAACGGCGCTGCCTCATGTTCAACTCCTTCTGGTTGAACAGGTGCTGGAGGCTTTTGTGATCAGAATAAATCACAAATTTAATACCATAAAGGTAATGCCTCCACAATTTCAGTGCAAATACAACGGCACCCAACTCCAAATCATGGGTGGTGTAATTCTTTTCGTGCACCTTTAATTGCCTGGAAGCATAGGCAATCACCTTGCCCTTCTGCATAAGCACACACCCCATGCCTGTGTGTGATGCATCGCAGTAAACTACGAATTCATCTGTACCTTCAGGTAGTGTTAACACAGGTGCGTTGCTTAGCTTCTGCTTCAGAACTTCGAAGGACTCTTGCTGCTTTGGGCCCCAAATAAATTTTTCTTTCTTCTTGGTTAAGGAAGTCAAGGGCGCAGCAATCCTTGAAAAATTCTCAATAAATCTCCTGTAGTATCCTGCTAAACCCAGGAAACTACGAATTTCGGTAGGCGTCTTTGGCTCTTGCCAGTTCATGATTGCCTCTACCTTAGCGGGATCCACCTGGATACCTCGCTCACTCACAACGTGACCTAAAAACTGAACCTCTCGTAGCCAGAATTCACATTTCGAGAATTTGGCGTAGAGTTTCTCACGTTGCAGTAATTCGAGAATGCAACGGAGGTGCTTCTCGTGGTCAGCTTGGCTTTTAGAATATATAAGAATATCGTCGATGAAGACGATGACAAATTTGTCCAAATACGGCTTGCAGACGCGATTCATGAGATCCATGAACGCAGCCGGTGCATTTGTGAGCCCAAAAGGCATCACTAGGAACTCGTAATGACCATAGCGAGTCCTAAATGCTGTCTTATGTACATCTTCATCTCTGACCCTTAGCTGGTGATAGCCCGACCTCAAGTCGATTTTTGAGAAGTAGCTTGCTCCTTGCAGCTGATCGAATAGATCGTCTATCCTTGGTAAAGGATATCTATTCTTTATGGTAACTTTATTTAGCTCACGATAGTCGATGCACAACCTCATCGATCCGTCCTTCTTCTTTACAAATAGGACAGGTGCTCCCCAGGGAGACGAACTAGGTCTGATAAAGCCTTTGGCCAACAGTTCATCCAACTGGGTCCTCAGTTCCTTCATTTCCGTCGGAGCTAGTCTGTAAGGCGCTCTCGCTATAGGAGCTGCTCCAGGTATGATATCTATTCTGAATTCCACTTGTCTATCTGGTGGTAAGCCAGGTAGTTCTTCAGGAAAAATCTCGGGATAATCAGAAATGACAGGAAGATCCTCGATCTTCGGCTTAGGTTCTTCAATTATCACCTGAGCCATGTAAATGACACAGCCTCTGTTCAAACACCTAGAAGCTTTGAGCATAGATACGTCCTCGGGTAATCCGTACTGCGTATCCCCTCGAATGGTAAGCGATTCACCACTCGGAGTCTTTAATACTATGTGCCTTTTGCCACAAATGATTTGGGCCTGATTACGGGATAACCAGTCCATGCCTAGAACAATGTCGAAACCCGCTAGTTTGAAGGGAAGTAGAGATAGAGGAAAAGAATGGTTCTTAATGGACATTTCACATCCCTCTAGAACAGTGGAGACGGTTTCTACCGTGCCGTCTGCTAACTCTACCTCGTATTTCATATCTAGGGTTTTGATCGGCATGTTCAATAGTTTACAAAACTTTTGGTCTACAAAGGACTTATCAGCGCCAGAATCGAAAAGTACTCTTGCAAATATATTATTTACGAGAAAAGTACCTGTAAGCACATTGTCGTTCTGTACTGCCTCCTTTGCATCTATGCGGAAGACTCTAGCATTAGTCTTCTTTGTCTCCTCCGCCTTTCTGGCATTCTTAGGGCAGTTACTCTTGATATGCCCCTTTTCATTGCAACCGTAGCAGGTTGCGTCCTTGATTTTCTTACAATCCACCGTCTTATGATCCTTGGACTTGCATAGTCCACAGGAGGAAGTCTTTGGCTGCGACTGTGAATTCGACGCAAACCTACATTTCCCAGAGTGGGGTTTCTTGCAGATTTTGCAATTGGGTCTTTCACCAGCCTGCCCATCCTTCTTCGTCTCAGCCCCTCTCTTGCCGTCACCGTTTCCACGGTGCTTCTTTCCAGACCTTCGTGAGGTATCATCCTCACGTTTCCTCTTCTCAGCCTCCTTGCTCCTTAGCATCCTCAGACAGACAGCATCTAAAGTGAGAGACAAGGAGAGGTCAGTAACAGACCTGAAGGTCGTCGGCCGAGAGGCCTTCACACTCGCCTTTATCGCAGGCTCCAAGCCCCCAATGAAACGGGCGATTCTTCTAGACTCTGGTGTCACAAGGTACGGAACCAGGCGAGACATCGTATTGAAGCTCGTCAAATAAGCCTGGCAGTCCAGGTTCGTCATCACCAGTGACACAAAGTCAGCCTCGATCTTCTCAACCTCATGCTGAGGGCAGTAGTTTTCCTTAATGAGAGCAATAAATTCCTCCCACGTCATTTTGTATAAAGCAGACTTACCTGATGCCTGCACCAACGCTCTCCACCATGCCAGGGCCTCGCCCTTAAATGACTGGGACACAAACTTCACCACATCCTTCTCCGCACACCCACTGATGTCCACAATAGTGTCCATCTCATCCAGCCAGGTGATACAATCAACAGCACCCTTTTCCCCTGTGAATTCCCGGAGCTTACAAGACACGAAGTACTTGTAGGTGCAACCCTTGGCACCGGACGCATCAGTATATTCTCGTTCACGATGAATACTATTCTCAGTGGACGAGTGATTATCGTCATCTTTCTTGGGTTTGGAGAGTGGTTTGGATTGTGACTTTGGTTTGGAGGGTGGTTTTGATACGGTTCTGCCTGGGGACTCAGTATACTGACGATCCAGAGCTGCCTGAACAGCATTGTCAATTAGAGCCTTTAACTGTGCGCCTGTCAAATGCACTAGCGCATTGTCGTAGTCATCTTCATTTGTATGGATATTCTCTCCATTGGGATCCGCCATTGTAACTTGAATCTGTTACAGAAGATAACAAAATTTTATTCAGGAGATTATTATATAATTGTCTTTCATGACAATTTGTCAACCATGGTAACAGAGACCATATTTGGTTAACTTATTACTCATTAAATCTTAGGATTTGAATACATCCTATTTTAGCTATAACAATAATATTGGCGGCATAAAGCCTAATCACGAGGATGTTTTATAATTTTAGCCGAGATTTCAGAGAATCAAAGGCATAGAGGTTTGAACCGTAGTTCTCTTACCCCTTTCTGGCAGGGAGTCATAGACTACCACTGTCTTTTGTCTTTATAAGACAATTATTACGGCCCATAGGCACTACACCACTAATGGATGTTTTAATATGGTTGGCCCGTAGGCACTACATCACTTAATGGATGATTTAATAAGATTTGGCCCGTAGGCACTACATCACTAATGGATGTTTTAATAAGATTGGCCCGTAGGCACTACATCGCTAATGGATGTTTTAAATTTGATCACCTTCATTGGTGATTTAACCCATGATTTATAAACCATTTAGTTGGGTTTTGAAATCCTTAAAGGATTATTGTATAAGAATGACGTGTGTGATTTTAACGAATCACATCTGCCATGAATGTCAACATGCTTGCAGAGGTTAACAGGGAATCTGAATCTTTTAATTTGGTCGTACCATCTTGGCCGGATCTTAAAAGACACCAGGCTAGGTTTCACTCGTAAGATTCTTTATTTAGGCAGATCAATTTAAAAGGAATGGTTTTGATTTATTCATACATATTAAAACAAAACTCATAACATACATTCCATAATCTCAAATACAATCACATATTGCCCTAAATGAGTCTTTCAAATAGTACATACCTCCATAGAGGTTTAAAAATAAGTGACAAGTCCACGCAGGGACTAACATAAAATAAGCGTCCATACAAGGACTAAAAGGTAAGTCCACGTAGGGACTGAAATATGATAAATGTCCACGCAGGGACTTCTTTCAAAGTAGAAATTACATTAGTACAACTATTAAGGGCTAGTGGTCACGTTTCTTCTTTTTGCCCTTTAGTAGGTTCGCCAAGCCTTTGAGAAATCCTCGGTGGCTCTTTTTCTCTTCCTCGAACTCTCTCTCCACACGATCTAGTCGATGGAGTATCTCTTCCTGTTCAGGAGGAGAGAAACGTGGTTGTGGCGCTTGTTGCGGAACTGGAGGTCTGGGAGGTATTGGATACCCATGAGCTGAGTAGTCCGGAGCTCCCATGTTTCCATGTGCTCCGTCAGGGTAGCGTGCATTATGTCTAGCCGACACCACATATGGGTCGCGCTCATAATTGTAGTTGTAATGTGCCTGAGACGGTTCGAACGGGTTGTAAGCCGTTGGGCCCGTGTAAGCAGGTATGGGTTGGTCATACCCAAATGTGTCCTAGATAGTGCGAATTTTTTTTTTTGAAAATTTTTTTTTATATATAAAAACTAGCGATTTTTATAAAAAAAAAATTTGAAAAAAAAAATTTTTTTTTAGTGTTTTTTAGGCTTTTTTTAGTTAGTTTTCGAGTTTTCACAATAAAAGTGGTTTTCATTTGAACCATCCTCTATATACATCAATATATATAACAGATTTAAGTTGATTTGTTGAATTAAAATACAATTTAAATAATTAAAATGAGAATTTCGATCACTGCAAGTAATGTTTTTACAAAATTTTCAAACAAATATATAAAGTCATTCCTCACCCAAGAAATCAATATATTAATATGAAAAATCATATAGAATGAAACTTCATCTATATTTACTTAGACTATTCGTAGTCGGTTAACGAGATGCATGTTAACATGCCACATCAGCATGTTAACGGCCGGTACACCGTGCCGGTCTGTTAAAAATTTTAGTTAATCCGCAAATTGTTAACACATTGGCGACAATGAAGGAGAGGAAGAGGTTGAGGTGGGCCCCAATCACAATTTACCTTCATTAGGTCCAGTGTAGTGGGGCGTGAAAATGGATTTTTTTGGGGCCATAGCGCCCCATAGTGGCCGCCACACCACGACGGACGGCGCTATGGGGCCAAATCTTGGATCCGGCGTTATCTCTGTAGCGGTGTGAAGGAGGACAATCTCAAAATCTTGACCAATCATAAATGGTTAAGAAGGAAGGAGGAAATTCAACTTTATTAATTTCTTGTATATTTGTTGCTCTATTTCTATTTTAATGTTTCAGGATCGAAGAAGAAGAAGAAGGAGGAACAAGGAGGTGTATGTTAGACTATGGGGTATGGCGGGGTTTGGGTTGGGGCACTTGTTGACACGTGGAATGGGAGCCCCCCACCACTCAAACTCACGCCCATGGGGTATGGTGAGGCTTGGGTTGGGGGCTTGGGTTTAGGGGCATGATTTTGGTTTGGCAATTGAGAGCCTGCCATGTCATTTACTACCCCGCCCCACGCCCGGCTTCAAACCCACGCCAATGGGGCCACGCCCCAAACCCACGTCCCAACCCAAGCCCCCGGGGTAATGGTTTGGGCGTTTTCAGCCAACCCACGCCCCAACCCAAGCCCCATACCCCATGGCCTTATAACTTTTAAATCCCTCTGTTAAATATTACCTTTAGAATTTGTTTTTAATTTTGAAAAGATCCTTCAAAGTTTTAGTTTTAAATAACACATCTTACAATTTAGTTATATATGTTAATGTTTTAAAGTTTAATTTAAATTAAAAATAGGTTTAGTTATTTTTATTTTGACAAATTAAAGGAGTAAAAATATGTTATTTAGAATAAAATACATTAATTAAAAAATATAAAAAAATTGAAAATTAATTAATTGAGTAATGATGAGGTAGGGGATTTATGACTACGGGTTCTAGTGATATAACGCCCCATAAAGCCCATGTATGACGTAGCGTGCCACGTGTCGCATAACGCCCCCAAAGGGGCTTTATGACTACGCATAGCCTTATCTTTTCCTTTTTTTCTATTTGCTTTAGTTAACGATATTAATTGGGTGTTAGTTAACCCACAACACAATGTTAACTGATATTTAGTTAGGGGCAGTTTGACAACATCTGAATGGTTAAGTGCTGAACCAGTAAGAGGTCTGAACCATTAAGTGCCGAACCAGTAAGAGGTCTGAACCATTAAGAGCCTGTATAATGCTTAACCGTTAAGAGGCAAATGTCTGACCAATTCAGATTAGAGGTCTTAACCATTCAGACTCTGTATAAGGTCTTGTTTGGTAGCCTCTTAATCCATTCAGAGACTGCCTCTTAATGAAATCATTTGTGGCCTTTATGTCTGAATGAATAAGAGGTAACCTTATGTCTGACTGGATAAGATAGTCAGAGGTAACATCTGAATGGTAAACCATCACATGTCACATTCTTCTACATTATCTTTGCTAAACTCTTAAATGATTTCATTAAGAGGTAACCTCTTAATGTCATTCAGATGCTACCAAACAGACCCTAAATCTTAACCATTCAGAGGCAAATGTCTGAACCATTCAGACATCTGCTCGTGAAACAAACAGTCTAACCATTAAGTGCTGAACCAGTAAGAGGTTTGAACTATTAAGAGCCTCATTAAGAGGTAAACAAACATCCCCTTAATGGTCAAGTTGTGACGTGATGGTGATATGACAATGAGTTAACGAATTTTTAGTTAACTCTTAGCACATAGTCTTAAAGGCACAAGGAGTTGTCTCAGACTTGTAACTAAAATCCAACTTCCATGTAATTACATTCGAGTGCACTTGTCCTTTAAATAATTAGACCTCTCGATTATCTCTTTCTAGCACCTTGTTGTTCCCAAAGTAACTAAAATCCAACTTCCATGTAATTACACTGGAGTGCCCGTGTCCGCTTTCACTATTTGCACACCCATCTATCTTATTCTCACAACCTTTTTCACTCTATCTTTCTCGAGATATATCTATGTATATATGGCGAGATAGAGGGAAAAGGTGTGTGAAGATTAACTCCCTTAATTAACCATTATTGCTATCATGGCCCCTTGTCGACTCGTTAATTGAATTCCCGTCGAAACAATATACTAAAATATCACCGCGGTAAAAATCATGGTGTTACAAGTAATCAAACTTATGATGAATTCTGTGAATCTAGGAAGATAATCCTCACAGCCTTCTAGTTCATTGCCAATTCCATGCTTTTTAACATCCTTGTCAATACGTAACCTATTAATTGTTACACCACCATCACCAACCTTTTAATCTAATACGACTTTGTCTCTTTGGTCTATTTCGTCAACAACATCGACAGTAGCCCCAACATCGTCGTCGTCGATTACCCCATCACTACTAGGTCCTTCTGATCATCTCTCACTTCTCTGTCTCGTTGCTCCTCCATGTGTAGGATGATATGTCGAATTTAGCTTCTTTCTTTTTTGTCTAAGGATGAGCTAGGTCGTGCCACTAATTAAAACATGAGTGATGAGACTACTATGGGCATGTTTGGCTAAGCTTTTTGAAACAACTTATTGGCTTATTGGCTTTTTGAAAAGTCATAAGCTCCAAAATGATGTTTGGCAATGAGGGTGTATGTGAGGGGAAAAAAACCAATAAGTCAATAAGTCACTCCATAGTGACTTTTCCAAAAAACCAATAAGTCAATAAGTTGTTTCAAAAAACTTAGCCAAACATGCCCTATATGTACTCCGCGTACCTAACAACTTCTTTAGTTACGTGTTTAGCATAGTAATTTTATTGTATATTAGAGCAAAAAGGGACGAGCTATTTGGACACCCTCCCAAACTGATACATAGTACTGATTGGTATATAAGCCTATTCAAACTTGAGTCTAACTGTGGACTAAAACCGCCATAAGAGAGAATCTGTCTGGCGTAACGCACGGTGGACTAAAACCCGGGGTGGCTCTGGCTCGAACTCTAGGAGAACTAGCCTTCATTACTGTCACACCCCCAAAATCCACCTGCGGAGCACCACCGCTTGGGAGCGTGACTGACCAGGATCAAGCCACCAATTATATCAAACATAGCATTTAATAATAATCAAAGACATAATTGGTGTTCAAAACCAAACACTATTTAAGTAGCGGAAGCATTAAATGTAAAACCCAAGACATAAGTATCAATGTGTGAATGTAAAAGTGTTTAATAAGCATTCACGAGTTCTTGTCCACAACGACCCGCTTCTCCTCTGGTGCAAGCTCCAAGTATACCTAAGGTCCTGCAAGGCATGCAGCAAATAATCAACAAACTAGTTGAGCGAGTTCACAGAAAGTAAGTTCATAACGTAATGCATAAGAATGGCTAGTGGGGGCTTCCCATACTAGTGTGTACTAAAGGTGGGGGCTTCCCATGTTTATCCTGGCTAATGAGGGCTTCTCATTAACGGTACTTACTAGACTAACTTCCGACCATGTGTTCTTCTTTACCGAGAACAGGAAAACGTACAGGGTCACGTAGGCTTTACGTGACGTGCCCTTCCCCGAGGACAGTGGTACGCGTGGGGGCTACGTAGGCTTTACGCAGCGTGGCCTTCCGACCTGGAAGCCAGTGAATGGTATTGGGTTACGTAGGCTTTACGTAACGTGTCCTCCCGACCCGGGAGACATATGGCAAATATACTGGGTTACGTAGGCTTTACGTAACGTGTCCTGACTAACCTGAGGACGATGGTCTATAGTCTGGTATATGCGTAAGTACGAGTAACTCCTTTAACAATAACATATCCAACCCCATTCCCAACCCGGGAATCCCATGCCTTGGCTGTGTGAACTCACCTTGGTTTGCTCGGCAGATACACAATATAAGACTCTTGAACTAAGGGTGGTCAACCACGTCCTAACAGGGTTACCACACAAGTCAGGTTCGGTTCAAATAGTACACGTATATAACATGGCAATCACGTATGCACGCAAACACATTAAGTACACTACTTGTGCTATTCGGATGGTTGGGCCAAAGAACTTGTGCGAGCCCAACCATCTTGTGCGTTTACATAACTAAGCCCAATCTAAACCCGGCCCGTCATAGACATAAACAGTTTGAACATGCACGGCCCAAATCAAGTATCACAATTTAAGAACATATTGGCCCAAGGATGTATAAAGGATTCCGTAATATAAGCGGCCCAATTATAAACCAATAGTGGACTTGTGCGGTCCATACTTTGGTTGTGCGATCCGATCAGTTGGGCTGCCCGGCCCAAAATATAACCTACGGCCCAATGTAACACGTAATAACGTTGTGCGATCCAGCTGCTTTTGTACGATTCAGCTGGGTTGTGCGATCCAAGGTAGTCCGGCCCAAGCAGCTTGTACGATTAACGACTTGGGCTGTCCGGGCCATCATACAGCCTTGTGCGGCTGGTTCAGCTTGTGCGACTGACCCAGTTGTGCGAGTGGACCACCTTGTGTGATTGGACTTCTTGTACACCAAGAAGTCTTGTGCGGTCGGTTAACCAATTCCACCATTCAAGCAAATCAGTTACAATATCAAATTAATTCCTTGACTAATTTCATTGGTTTCCATTCTTGTGATTATCAATCAACAGCATTAACAGTTTCCATTATCAACATGATCGATCAAAACATGGCAATTTAACTAACTCATAAGTACTCTAATCCAATCAATCATGAACAACATTCATATGAACAATTATATGAACATGTAACCGAGAAATCCACATAACCCGTAGCACATATTTGAACCGATTTCATGAGCATCATGATTATAATTCGAACCACGTAACATCACCACAGTTTAGTAAACATCAACAAATCGATTTCTAAGTTATTCTCATGCATAACCGATCCACAAGATCGTCTATATATCTATACGGTTCCTATTGTTCAACATAACAATCAATCTTAATCGTCCTAATCAAAGCATGTAACAATAACATTACTCAATCACTAAAACACAATCAAACACTAACCGTTTGAGATAAGATGAGAGTGATTCAACCACAGGCTTCGAGAGAGAGGAAGATGATTGCCGTCGGCCTAGGGAGAGAACTAGGGTTTCTTGGTGTGTTCTTGTGTTGTGAATTGTAACAAATGAGAAAAGGATCAAGTCCCTAAGTGTTTACACGGTTAGAGGGGGTGGGCCGGCCCTTACATGGGCTGCCCTATTGGTCCGCGTACAAGGTGTAAAGCCCAACGGCTTTGTGCGATCCAATGTAGGTGTGTGTGTGTTGTGCGTTTCTTGTGCGGTTCGGTACATACATACATGCAATATAACACAACACATGATTCACAAAGCTCACATAACACACAATAACAAAACATTTATTAAGTCCAACCATATAGTCTAGTTCACATATGCACATAGCGTTACACAAAGCGAGTCTAAAGTTCGAGTTGTCACATTATCCCCAACTAATTGGAAATTTCGTCCCGAAATTTTGTATGCACTCACTGAGGAAGCTAGGTAAACTGTACTGTTTACTGGTTTTCCTGGGGTGTCACATCCTCCCCCCGTTGATCTGGAATTTCGTCCCGAAATTCCGAAGTAGTAGCTTCAGTCTCAGTAGTGGTTGTACTGTTCGCGAACAATTGGGGGTACTTTTCTGTCATCCTGTCTTCGCGTTCCCAGGTGTACTCTGGGCCACGTTTGGAGTTCCAACGAACTCGGACAAGAGGGATTCTCTTGTGTTTGAGGACCTTCACATCCCGGTCCGTGATTTCAACTGGTTCCTCAACGAACTGCAACCGCTCGTCGATAGTGAGTTCCTTAAAAGGAATGATGAGATTTTCATCTGATAGGCACTTCTTTAAGTTCGATACATGGAAGACGTTGTGAACTGCCCCGAGTTCAGCTGGTAGGTTCAACTTGTAGGCTACCTTGCCAATCTTTTCTATAATTTCAAATGGTCCGACGTACCGCGGATTTAGTTTACCCCGTTTGCCAAAACGAACCACACCCTTCCAGGGTGAAACTTTCAATAAAACCCGGTCCCCGACCTCGAATTCCAATGGCTTTCTACGCTTGTCCGCGTAGGCTTTCTGACGGTCGCGTGCTGCCGCCATGCGTTGTCGTATTTGTGCAATCTTTTCTGTGGCGTCCACAACAATCTCTGGACCCGTGATCTGACTATCTCCCACCTCAGCCCAGCAGAGTGGTGACCGGCATTTACGCCCGTACAATGCCTCGAATGGAGCGGCTTGAATGCTGGTGTGATAACTGTTATTATACGAGAACTCCACCAAAGGGAGGTGCTTTTCCCAGCCGTTGCCGAAATCGATAACGCATGCCCGAAGCATGTCTTCGAGAGTTTGAATCGTACGCTCAGACTGCCCATCCGTCTGAGGGTGATAAGCCGTGCTCATGTCTAGTCGTGAGCCAAAAGATTTATGCATCGCTTGCCAAAGTTCTGACGTGAATCGTGCGTCGCGATCCGAAATGATAGATGTGGGCACCCCGTGCCTCGAGACAACTTCTTTAAGATAGACGTCTGCGAGAGTGGAGAACTTGTCCGTTTCCTTAATCGGCAGGAAGTGTGCAGACTTGGTGAGTCGATCCACGATCACCCATATCGTATCGTTCCCACGCTGGGATCTAGGTAGGCCTGTAACGAAATCCATGGAAATTTCCTCCCATTTCCATTGCGGTATTTTAGGCTGCTGAAGTAGGCCAGCTGGTTTCTGATATTCGACCTTGACTCTTGCACAGGTCAAGCATTTTCCAACATACGTAGCAATGTGGGCCTTCATACTAGGCCACCAATAGGTAGTGCTGATGTCGTGGTACATTTTATCCGACCCTGGATGTACCGAATAGCGAGACTTGTGAGCTTCATCCATCACAAGTTCGCGTAGACCGCCATAAAGAGGGACCCAAATCCGGCCCGTTACATAGTAGGCGCCGTCTGCCTTCTGTTCCATCTGCTGTCGTGAGCCGCGTAAGGCTTCAGCCTTGACATTTTCGGGCTTCAATGCTTCTACCTGAGCATTTCGTATCTGTGTAGGAAGGCTAGATTGAATCGTAAGCTGTAGCGCTCGCACGCGCCGTGGTAGAGTGTCTTTCCGACTGAGGGCATCAGCCACAACATTGGCTTTGCCTGGATGATACTTAATAGCACATTCGTAGTCGTTAAGTAACTCGACCCATCGTCGTTGACGCATATTCAAATCCTTCTGCTTAAGGATATGCTCGAGACTCCTGTGATCGGTGTAAATCGTGCACCTGGTACCGTACAGATAGTGTCGCCATATCTTAAGCGCAAAAACAACAGCTCCCAGCTCCAAATCGTGCGTCGTGTAGTTGCGTTCATGAACCTTGAGTTGACGAGAGGCGTAAGCGATAACCTTGTCGCGCTGCATTAACACACATCCAAGTCCCCGAATGGATGCATCACAATATACCACGAAGTCATCTGTGCCCTCTGGCAATGAGAGGATAGGTGCACTGCAAAGTCTATCCTTTAGGTGCTGAAAAGCAGTCTCCTGGGGCTCTCCCCAGCGATAGGTAACACCCTTCTGTGTCAGTAGCGTAAGCGGCTGAGCAATCTTCGAAAAGTCTCTAATAAACCGTCTGTAGTAACCTGCCAGACCCAAGAATTGTCGTATTTCTGTCGGCGTACGCGGTGCAGGCCAGTTTCTGATCGAGTCTACCTTGGACGGATCGACATGGATCCCATCCCTGTTTACCACATGGCCTAAGAAGTGGACTTCACGAAGCCAGAAGTCGCATTTAGAAAGCTTGGCGTACAACTGTTCCTTCCGAAGGAGTTCCAAAATGAGGCGAAGATGCTGCTCGTGTTCCTCCTGACTCTTGGAGTAAATCAGAATGTCGTCGATGAAAACAATGACGAACTTGTCGAGATAGGGTTTGCACACCCTGTTCATCAGATCCATAAATACTGCAGGCGCGTTCGTTAACCCAAATGGCATGACGAGAAACTCGTAGTGTCCGTAACGAGTTCTGAAGGCTGTCTTGGAGACGTCCTCATCCCGGACTCTCAGCTGATGGTACCCCGACCTCAAATCTATCTTCGAATAGTAACACGACCCTTGCAACTGGTCGAATAAGTCGTCGATGCGCGGAAGAGGATAACGGTTCTTCACCGTCACCTTGTTGAGTTCACGGTAGTCGATGCACATCCTGAACGTACCGTCTTTCTTCTTCACGAAAAGTACTGGAGCTCCCCAAGGCGAAGAGCTTGGTCGTATGAAACCCTTTTCCAAGAGTTCTTGCAGCTGTTTTGACAATTCCTCCAATTCCGATGGAGCTAGACGATATGGTGCGCGAGCTATGGGTGCTGCTCCTGGAGCGAGCTCGATCTGAAATTCGACCTGACGATGAGGCGGTAAACCAGGTAAGTCTTCAGGAAACACCTGAGGGTAATCACGTACAATTGGAATATCCTCCAATTTCTTTTCCTTTGCAGACGCATCTGAAACAAGAGCCAGAATGGCTGTGTGACCCTTACGTAAGCATTTCTGAGCCTTCAAGAAAGAGATGATGCCAACCACTGCACCACTCTTGTCGCCTTGAACTTCTAGAGGTTCCTGACCCAAACGAGGAATGCGAATAACCTTTTCGCTGCATAAGATTTCTGCCTGGTGTTGGGATAACCAATCCATCCCAATCACGACGTCGAAACTTCCCAAAACTATGGGAATGAGGTCGATAGAGAAAGCTTGACCAGCTAAGATAAGATTACAACCCTGAACTACGTGCGTGGCTTCTAGACTTTTACCGTTAGCTAACTCGACTACATGTTTGGTGGGTAAAAGTGTTGGTGCACGTTTTAGTAGTTGACACATTTTCACAGACATATAGCTTGTATCCGCACCCGAATCAAACAAAACAGTAACGTAAATATTGTCGAGGAGAAACTTACCCATAACAACGTTGGGATCGTTCACTGCGTCGCCTCGACCTAGTACAAAAGCACGACCACGAGCTTCATTGCCGTTGTTGTTGTTGTTCCCGCCGTTATTGTTGCCGTTGCCCTGGTTGTTATTGTTGTTGCGATTCTGGTTCAACTGAGGGCAATCGCGTTTGAAGTGACCTTCAGCCCCACACTGGAAACATCCCCGGTTTCCACGCTGTGGCTGCTGCTGCTGATTCTGGTTCTGTGGAGCTGGTTGCTGAGGCTGCTGATTCTGATTCGCAGGCCGTGGGCTCCTACAGTCTTTGGCCTCATGACCCATCTTTAGACACCTTTGGCAACGACCCTTGTTACATGGGCCGTGGTGATGCCTGTTGCAGTTGTGGCACCTAGGTTGACTACCCTGATATCTCCTCTGCCTGTGACCACCAGAGGATTGCTGACTGGGACTCTGATAGTGGTCAATCTTCTGCTGCTGAGCTTGTGGCTGAACAGATGCTGAACTTTTACTGGAATCCCCATCCCATTTCCTTTTACTGTCACCAGATGTAGCAGGAGTAACTGAGGTGGTGACGTTAGCAGTAGCACTTACACGCTTGGGCAGTTTATTCTGATCCACTGCCTGATCGGTGATACGGTGAGCGAGACGTTGGATCTCCTGGATGTTTTCGAGGTTAGCCGACGTCACGTGGCTCTGAATTTCTGGCGCCAATCCCTTGAGATACAACTCAATGCGCTTGTATGGAGGGTCCACCATAGTAGGACACAGAACGGCCAGCTCATTGGACCGTTTGGTATACGCTTCGATTTCCGATCCAACCATTTTCAAGTTATAAAGCTCGTCTTCCAGCTTGTGTATGTCTTCCCGCGTGCAATACTCACGCTTGATGAGTTCCTTAAAGTCGTTCCATGGGGTGGCGTTAGCAGCTGCCAACCCTAAGATCTGGACTTGGGCGTTCCACCAAGTCAGTGCTATTCCCTCCAGAGTGCCAGTAGCAAACTTGACCTTGCGAGCCTCAGGGCACTCGCACATTTCAAATACTGATTCTAGCTTCTCGAACCAGTGGAGGAGTCCAACCGCTCCTTCTGTGCCGCTGAAAGAGTTTGGACGACAGTCCATGAAGTTCTTGAAAGTGCAGACTGGCTGCTGCGCGTGTTGACCTATTGTGTACGACTAGGACGAAGTTAAATACGAGAGTTAATGTAGGATCTAAAGATCCTAGTGTGTGCCTATACTGCAGGATATACTACCTGCTTGAGCTGCTGCAACTGCCGCAGCAACTTGAGCTTGAACGAGAGCCTCTAGCTGGGCTTGTGTCATGTTGATTCGTCCAGACATGATCTTCATAGTAACAAGTAGCATACATAAGAATGGTTCGCGAGTAGGGCGATGACAGAAAAGCGTAGGCATATAGGTGTTCTCATGAAATCAAAGCATGTGTATCTACGCGTAATGCGAGCAAAGTTCTAAACAATTCTAGCATACAGGCAATAAACATAAACCTTATTACCTAGGATGTCGAGTCTTGCACGTGGAGCGAAGCGTCGTTGTGGATCGTTGAGAGCACTGTTCTGGTTATAGTCCGGTTTTAATAAAAACGTTTTCCCATATTAAAACCAAGTTCTCTATAACCAATGGCTCTGATACCAATCTGTCACACCCCCAAAATCCACCTGCGGAGCACCACCGCTTGGGAGCGTGACTGACCAGGATCAAGCCACCAATTATATCAAACATAGCATTTAATAATAATCAAAGACATAATTGGTGTTCAAAACCAAACACTATTTAAGTAGCGGAAGCATTAAATGTAAAACCCAAGACATAAGTATCAATGTGTGAATGTAAAAGTGTTTAATAAGCATTCACGAGTTCTTGTCCACAACGACCCGCTTCTCCTCTGGTGCAAGCTCCAAGTATACCTAAGGTCCTGCAAGGCATGCAGCAAATAATCAACAAACTAGTTGAGCGAGTTCACAGAAAGTAAGTTCATAACGTAATGCATAAGAATGGCTAGTGGGGGCTTCCCATACTAGTGTGTACTAAAGGTGGGGGCTTCCCATGTTTATCCTGGCTAATGAGGGCTTCTCATTAACGGTACTTACTAGACTAACTTCCGACCATGTGTTCTTCTTTACCGAGAACAGGAAAACGTACAGGGTCACGTAGGCTTTACGTGACGTGCCCTTCCCCGAGGACAGTGGTACGCGTGGGGGCTACGTAGGCTTTACGCAGCGTGGCCTTCCGACCTAGAAGCCAGTGAATGGTATTGGGTTACGTAGGCTTTACGTAACGTGTCCTCCCGACCCGGGAGACATATGGCAAATATACTGGGTTACGTAGGCTTTACGTAACGTGTCCTGACTAACCTGAGGACGATGGTCTATAGTCTGGTATATGCGTAAGTACGAGTAACTCCTTTAACAATAACATATCCAACCCCATTCCCAACCCGGGAATCCCATGCCTTGGCTGTGTGAACTCACCTTGGTTTGCTCGGCAGATACACAATATAAGACTCTTGAACTAAGGGTGGTCAACCACGTCCTAACAGGGTTACCACACAAGTCAGGTTCGGTTCAAATAGTACACGTATATAACATGGCAATCACGTATGCACGCAAACACATTAAGTACACTACTTGTGCTATTCGGATGGTTGGGCCAAAGAACTTGTGCGAGCCCAACCATCTTGTGCGTTTACATAACTAAGCCCAATCTAAACCCGGCCCGTCATAGACATAAACAGTTTGAACATGCACGGCCCAAATCAAGTATCACAATTTAAGAACATATTGGCCCAAGGATGTATAAAGGATTCCGTAATATAAGCGGCCCAATTATAAACCAATAGTGGACTTGTGCGGTCCATACTTTGGTTGTGCGATCCGATCAGTTGGGCTGCCCGGCCCAAAATATAACCTACGGCCCAATGTAACACGTAATAACGTTGTGCGATCCAGCTGCTTTTGTACGATTCAGCTGGGTTGTGCGATCCAAGGTAGTCCGGCCCAAGCAGCTTGTACGATTAACGACTTGGGCTGTCCGGCCCATCATACAGCCTTGTGCGGCTGGTTCAGCTTGTGCGACTGACCCAGTTGTGCGAGTGGACCACCTTGTGTGATTGGACTTCTTGTACACCAAGAAGTCTTGTGCGGTCGGTTAACCAATTCCACCATTCAAGCAAATCAGTTACAATATCAAATTAATTCCTTGACTAATTTCATTGGTTTCCATTCTTGTGATTATCAATCAACAGCATTAACAGTTTCCATTATCAACATGATCGATCAAAACATGGCAATTTAACTAACTCATAAGTACTCTAATCCAATCAATCATGAACAACATTCATATGAACAATTATATGAACATGTAACCGAGAAATCCACATAACCCGTAGCACATATTTGAACCGATTTCATGAGCATCATGATTATAATTCGAACCACGTAACATCACCACAGTTTAGTAAACATCAACAAATCGATTTCTAAGTTATTCTCATGCATAACCGATCCACAAGATCGTCTATATATCTATACGGTTCCTATTGTTCAACATAACAATCAATCTTAATCGTCCTAATCAAAGCATGTAACAATAACATTACTCAATCACTAAAACACAATCAAACACTAACCGTTTGAGATAAGATGAGAGTGATTCAACCACAGGCTTCGAGAGAGAGGAAGATGATTGCCGTCGGCCTAGGGAGAGAACTAGGGTTTCTTGGTGTGTTCTTGTGTTGTGAATTGTAACAAATGAGAAAAGGATCAAGTCCCTAAGTGTTTACACGGTTAGAGGGGGTGGGCCGGCCCTTACATGGGCTGCCCTATTGGTCCGCGTACAAGGTGTAAAGCCCAACGGCTTTGTGCGATCCAATGTAGGTGTGTGTGTGTTGTGCGTTTCTTGTGCGGTTCGGTACATACATACATGCAATATAACACAACACATGATTCACAAAGCTCACATAACACACAATAACAAAACATTTATTAAGTCCAACCATATAGTCTAGTTCACATATGCACATAGCGTTACACAAAGCGAGTCTAAAGTTCGAGTTGTCACAATTACCTTTATCCACCAAATATGGCACTAGTAGGGATTGAACTAATTGAGTTTTTAAGGAGAACCCAAGTCTTTCAAACCACTAGACCATCGTTTTATCTATATATTTTTTATGTTTTAATAGCTTTTTAATATCTCTCGTTTAATTCTTTTCTCGTTTTATCAATATAATTTTTATGTTTTAGTAGCTTTTTAATATCTCTCATTTATATACTATTATTTTGCAACAATGTTGTGGAATAGGAGTGTATTGTTTGCATTATGCTTTGTAATGTGATTTTCTACTTATTGTCTACCATATATAATCAATCAACTCTTTATCACCATCACTTTCACTACTTACATCACAAGTCAACAAAGAGCACACAAAATGATTTCAAGTTGAAAAAAAAGTAAAATTAAGATAAATATTTAATATCTAGCCTGGCTTTCCTAAACTTAAGAGAATTATTTTGTGCATTTGACAAAATACAACAAAAAGAAAAGAAAAAAAAAGTATGCTTTTTTGGTTGTAATTTGTGCTAAAATGGTTGTACCTTATTTATACTATTAATTTAGAAAATTTGTATGCATGTTTGGTTGTAATTTGTGCTTAAGTGATTGTATCTTAATCAAATAATAGTTTCATTACCTTACCAAGTTTAATATGTTTTGTATGCATGTATGGTTGTAAATTATGCTTAACTGATCGTACCCTAATCAAATAATGGTTTCATTATCTTACCATATTCAATCGATTTGATCAATTCAAAATTGTATTGTTTTATTTGTAAATTATTATTATTTATAATAATCTAATTAATTTAGCCAAAATCTTGTATAAATATATAAATTTAATTTGCAACATATTGATGCAATGATTGTTGTAATGTATGCATTATGGTTCGTATAGTGGTGGTAATGATATATATTATATATAGATTACGATGAACCTGTCAAACGAGAAAAAATAGACGCGGGTTCATCGTAACGCGCGGGTCCTAAATCAACTTAGTTATTTTATTCTATGCTTTACATTTCGGTTTAATTTCTTCGCATTAACACGCCACAACTTCAGTGTCGGTGGTCGCTGGCAGTAGTGTGACATTACTGCTCGCCCCCGCCGCAACGCAAGGGTGCTTAATACTAGTTTAAAACAAAATTTTATCTTTTTCTATTTTATTATTTATATACTCAAATACAAATATTTCAAACAAACTTTGAAAATTCATTACCTTGATACTTTCAAATTGAAAAAAAAAAAGACTAGCAAAAAACTAGTCAAAAGTTACAAGCAGGACACCAAAAGAAAGAACAAGAACAACACCAAGACACTCACTACAGGGAAATAAAATTGAAATTACACGACCCATCCCAATCTAGATTACTTAGGTAAAGCTCTTGCTCAACTTCAGCAATAATTTTTTCAACAATGGTGTTTGTGGCAGCCTATCACCACCATTGTTATTACCATTTTCACCAGCGTTGGACTCTTTAGCAGTAGCAACCAAAGGAGTTACAGCGAAGAAATCATTCCTATTTGTACCTCGCCCAAACTCTCGGTCCCCCTCATCCCCACTGTAACCAGCCTGAAGCACGATGTCCGGTCTCAATCTATGGACACGATCACCAGAGTCATTTGTATCCCGGTCTACCTCATTCCACATGGAAATAACCTGAGGTATAAACTCCTGTGCCCATCTTTGGATTTGATCACCAAACTCGTGGGGTTCGTTGCGGTGGAAGTAAACAAACCATGTGAAACGACATATATAATAACATGTGATGCAACAGAGAAGAAAACATATGAGACAACATAAAAGAAGAAAAGATAAACCAGAAATAAAACTTCTGATGAATTCTATGAATCTATGAAGATAATCATCAAAGTCTTTTAGCTCATTGCTTTCTTGCTTATTAACATCCTTTTCAGCAAGTAACCTGTTAATTGTCACACCACCATCACCAACCTTTTGATCTTGCTCATATTCGACATCGTCTCTTTGGTCTAGTTCGTCAACATCATCGTCAGTGGCCCCAGCATCCTCGTCGGTAACCCCATCACCACCGGAGTGTAGGTTGTTCTGATCATCTCTAACTTCTCCGTCTCTTTGCTCCTCCATGAGTCAGGAAGATATGTTCGATTTAGCTCTTTTTTTCTTTTTTTTTTCTTTTGTGTGTGTGTGTGTCTCTGAGAATGAGCTATTTCGTGCTCCTATTTATAGGAGTGGGATCAAATACAAATCACATTTCGTATACAAACTGTAAGAACCATTTAAAAAGTGTCATGTGACATTCAACTAATTATAAAAAAATGATAAGATGATAACCTAAATAATATAAATTATCTTGAATTCCTTATAATTATGCTAACAAACAATTAATTTTTTATTTGGATCTTTCTTTTGTTTTCAATGTGTTGATAAAGAAAAGTGCTTATATCATTTCATATATGTGCTAAAATCAATTATCTTGATTTTCATGTACTAATATAATTCAAAAGTGCTACTTTTATGTATGTATTGTTTTAGTATGTGCTAATTTAATTTTTTTTAAGTTTTAGGATATGTTCTTACTGTTTGTAGGATAAACATGGTTTGTACCTGAACCAACCCCCTATTTATAACCCAAGTGATGAGACTACTTTCTTTAATTAGTTACTTGTTTAGTGTACTAATGTTATTTTTTAATAGATCAAAAATAAATAAAAGTTAATTACATAGTTAGTCCCTGTGGTTTGCACAAAATAACCTACCTAGATACTAATAGTTTAAAATCAAGTTCTAGGGTATTAACTTTTCATTTTGTAACGTTTGCAGGTATTAACGTTAATTGTTTATTATACTATTAGTATCTAAGTATGTTATTTTGTGCAAACCACAAGGACAAACTATGTTAATACCCTAGAAGTTAATACCTCCAAACGTTACAAAATGAAAAGTTAATTCCCTAGAATGTAAACTTAAACAATTAGTACATAAGTATGTTAGTTTGTGCAAATAACAGGACTAACTATGTAATTGACTCAATAAATAATTAGTAAATTCACTAACAAGAGGCATTACTAAATCTTCGTCTACGTCTCTTTCAAAAGCTTAAATATAGATTTTTTTGTGGAAGGGGAATGGCAATGGGCCGGGCTTGGGCCGGGTATTGGTAATTCCAGGCCCGTACCCAGTTGTAATTCTTTGGCCCATACCCGGCCCGTTACCCGTCGGGTATTTTTCGGGTAATTACCCGTCGGGTATCGGGCATACCCGCAGGTATCGGGTATACCCGTTAATTTCTTAAAAATACATATTAGGACAAATATACAATTTTTACTTTGATGTTTATATAATTTACTATTTTAATGACTATAATAAATGAAAATATGACTAATAACTTACATATCATAATCAGACCATATATATTAAACTAAATTAAAACGATTACTTAATTAAATAATTGTATCAGGACCACCTATTTGCATAAAACATCCACATAATAAAGGGTGATAGCTTCCATATCCAATATACATGCTTATAAATAAGTTATATGTTAACTAAACACTTGCCAAATAAATAGCCACATATGACTATAGAGAAGGTAATAAGTACATTTACTAAGTTTATATATATGGAAATCTATAATTCGGGTATTATTCGGGTAAATGGGCCGGGTATCGGGCGGGTATCACTAAATCCCATACCCGTACCCATACCTGAATTTTTTCTATTTTTAAGCCCGTATCCGGCCCATACCCATTGGGCTTCGGGTATACCCGGCCCGTATGTTTCGGGTTTCGGATATACCCGTCGGGCTTGGGCTTTTTTGCCATCCCTAATTCTAACAAGGGCCAGTAGAACTAAAAAATGGACTTGCGTTACAAGAGGGGTTATCACTAGACAAGGTCCAGTAGAACTGAAAAATGGACTTGCGTTACAAGAGGGGTTATCACTAGTAACACCAGTGATCTCTCATGGACGGTTTGATGTTGACTAGGGATCATCATTGGTACTTGACGATCTAGCTCTCCATGCAACTACTTCTCCAATCATTTATATTAGAAAGCTAGAGATGGCTAATTGTAACGGTGATCTCTAGCCAACATCAAAACCATTCAAGCGAGATCACTAATGGTAATTACGATCCCCTTTGTAATATAAGTCCAGATTTCTACCATTATGTAGATTACCCCCTTCCCAAAAAAAGTTCATGTACAACAAAAAGCACATATCAAATTTTACTCACAAAGAAAACTTATAAAAATTAGTTTCAACACAAAATTGTCATTAGTAAATTGATGGGTGTAAATAAGATTTCTAAGCATTATATTTGTTAGCTACAAGGATGTATTTAGTTTTTAATCAATATATTTGTAACCATTATGGATGTTGAGAAAGTGCTTGGAAATTAGGGCACTACCTAATTCTTTTACTATAAGCTGCCCAGGAAGTCAAGCTTGTTCTTTCTTTCCACAACAAAACATTTTTTAATTTTTGTTCACATTGACGAAGACGAAGGTCGTTAGGAAGTCAATTCCTTCCTATATTAATATTCACTAGTTTTTTTACGTCGGCCGTTGTGGTGAAATCGAGTAAATGATAATGTAAAACAAACGTGATTTAAAAATAAAACATGTTATTTAGAAAGCTAAACCATTAGAACAATTTAGTTTATTATCGCACCATTTTATGATACCAAATAAATATTTTATTTTGAATACAACTTTGTTTTTAACAAAACTTATAACAGAATGTTAGGGAAAAAATTAAGTACAACTACGTACTTAAATTATTAGAAAAAAAATTATAACTTAAATTATTAAAGAAGTATCAAATTAATCGATAAATGAATATATGTTTTAAAAAAAATAAAAACAATTATTAAAAATGGTAAAGGAAATATATATATATATATTTTTTTAAAAAGGGAAAAATATAAAAATATGTTATTAAAAGTAAATATAATAATAAACTAATATATTAAATAATAAAATAAGAAAAGTCTATATATTATTATAAAAATAAAGTTACTATTTATGAACCCTCGTAAACAATATATATAATAATATATATAATAATAATAATAATAATAATAATTATTGTAATCATATCTACACTTTTTATTAGGAAAATGAGTATAGAATAACCTTTTTTTCTTTAGATCTACCTATATTAATATTCATTGTAATCATATCTACACTTTTTATTACGAAAACGAGTATGGAATAACCTTTTTTGTTTAGAATTTATCACGCTTCCACTAAGGGTGTTAGGAGTGAGTCGGCAAAGGGGGTTACAGAGCGGCAAACACCGCTGCCAACCTTTGCCGATGCAGAAAATGAAGAGGATCGGTGGGTGCATGCCGACGTGGGGAAGAGAGGAAGGAGAGAGAGAGAGTAGTGTGGGGTGGATTCTATTCCAGTCTCAACCAATTACACATTTTTCCTTTTTTTTTAAGTTTACAACTTCACCAAATGTATAAACAATTGCCAACACTTTTCAACATAAGTTTAAACACTTTTCACTAATTGACGTGACACACTTTTCATTAATTTGCTACTCTCAAGTGTTTAACCACTCCTAACACCCTAACTTATTTAGTTTTATGTTAACTTTTTCTTAAAATAAATATTCTGCACTTACTACTAAGAGCATTCACATTCTATCCATCAAAATATCTGAGAGGGAGTTTTTATATTATAAAGGGTATAAAAAGTGGTTGTGAGTGGAGGAGAGAGAAAATTTTACTGTTCATCTGTATATTTGAGGGGACACTGTTCACCCAGTATAATTTTTTTAATATATATTGAAAGTGGTTGTGAATGAAGGAGAGAGAAAAATGTAATGATAATATTATTTAATTGAAAAGGAGAGAGAAAAAATATTTGTTTTTAGTGGAAATATATTGATATAAGAGTTGTTTTTTAGTGGAATGTATGTATAATTTGATGGATTGGATGTGAATGCTCTAAAGATAAAACATATGCAAACTTCATCATTTTTTTTATTATTTTTGTAAAGAGAAAAATGCACGGATAGTCCCTGTGGTTTTGCAAAATAACATCTATAGTCCCTAACTTTTGAAAATTACACCGGTACTCCCTGTGGTTTGACAGTTTGTTACTTGGATAGTCCCTGGAGTGGATGACGGTTAGTTTTCTCCGTTCAGTAGATGTAAAATGACAAATTTGCCTTTCATCTTCTCCACTCCATAAAAACACCCCGACCCCACCCACCCCCACCTTTCTCTCTGTTTTCTCCCACCATTAACCACCAACCCCTTCAACAACTTCAACTTCTTCTTCATATCCTTCTTCTTCAACACCATCTCAACTTTTTCTGATTAAAATCAACATTCATAACAAATTAGTAGATTAAAATCCATTGATTCTTTCAGTAACATCAATAATCCTTAAAATTTAAAATTCTCATGGGTCCTAATGTCAAACAAACACTCTGTATGCAAGTAAGTAGTTGATGATACGGATCCAACAGTAACAAAATAAGCGAGTGCAATGCCCTAATAATACGGATGCAAATTAAGTGAGAGTATTAATAATACCTACCTCTTGTGTTCGATATTGACCGCGGTAGAAGGCTTCAAAATCGGTGATTTGGCCGCCATTGCAGGAGTGGTTGATAAGATCGATCTGGTTCAACAATTGAAGCAGCTTGATTTTGGGCGGATAACTAGGATATGAAGAAGATATGAAGTTGTTGAAGGGGTTGTCGAAGAGCTTGAATACTTTTTCTGAGATGGGGTTATGTTTGGATCAGGATGATGATGATGATGGTTCTATTTAGAGAGAAGACGGTGAAGGTGGTTACTTGTGGTGTAGGCGGGAGGTGGGTGGTGGTTGGTGGTTAATGGTGGGGGGAAATAGAGAGAAAGGTGGGGGTGGGTGGGGGTGGGGTGTTTTTACAGAGTGGAGAAGATGAAGGGTATATTTGTCATTTCACATCCACTTAACGGATAAATTAACCTAACCGTCATCCACTCCAGGGACTATCCGAGTAACAAACTGTCAAACCACAGGGAGCACCGATGTAATTTCCAAAAGTTGTGGACTATGGGTGGTATTTTGCAAAACCACAGGGACTATCCGTGCATTTTACTCTTTTGTAAATGTATTTTTAACGGCAAATTTTATTAGAACCACAGACAACGGCTATAAACACTACAACACATACATGCTAGAAATTACATTTAATCCAACAGTCCCAATCGAACATGGGCGCATCTTAAGTAGGGCGGGAGGGGCGACCCTGTAGTGGAGAGTATGTAGTTTACGTATAGAAATTTTTGAATATACATTTCGACCCCCTGGTTTTATACATTTTCAATATAGTTGATAGTGATAGTTTTCACTATCCGATGTTTTTTATGCCGGAGATCATACATTGATCAAGGTTTTTTCCTCGTATAAATCCTTGTGTTCATTGTGATTTTCATCCAATTATTGTTCATACATTCGTTCATTTAACCAAGCATCTAACCTCACAAAAATCAGATTTGATTACAATATCCTTGTGTGATTTTTGACCAAAACAATCATCATCATCATGTATTTCATGAATCCTAACTTTACAATTAGGAGACATAAAATATGTTTCAACTCCAGTTTGACCATGCTCAGTATATACTTCCATCAACTTATGATCACCCACACAAGACAAAAAGTTGATCACATCAGAGTCATTTCCTAAAGCCCTCAATCCAAAGTTCAAATCTTCATAAAACACTTTGAAATGGTAAAAAACAACTCTTTTTCTGAGTACCCTAGTTCTAACATCATATAACTTACTTCATGAACTAAAAATTCATCCTTGTCTACGAAGTCAACATAGTCTATCTGACCTTTTACATAAATCCTGTTATGAAACTTTGTGAAAAAGCCCCCATGATGAATCTTAAGTGAGAAAAATGTAGGGTTAACTGAAAAAAACATAACAAAGTGATCAGTGTTAGGGTTCACTACATGATCAGTGTTAGGGTTTACACAACTCACCATACAATGTCTGTACATCAACCTCTTGTCCCCTAGGACGAATGAACCACGTTGACATTGCACTTCAATCGTCAATGATCCTGAATGCGTTTGATGTTGGATAATTTTTAGGGTTTGAGAAAGATTTCGATTTGGGAGATAATGTCTGGAAATGGGTGATAAGAAGATTATAATAAGTGTAGTTAGGGTTTTAAGCTGGAATTGTAAAGACAGGGTTGGGAAAAGACATAATTACCCCTCAGCTGTTTTGCACGTGACATGCTTTAACTCCTAAAATGGATGACGTTTAGGGGCGGGGAGCAAAATCATGAAGGCGTTCAAAGATCAGGGAGTAAAATGACTTTTTTGAAAGGTTTAGAACAAAACCGTAAAAATGATCAAACCATATGAAGCAAAACGGAAGTTTACTCTAATTATATTCTTGGATTATTTCCTCTTAAAAATACTAAAAAAAATCCTTAATAAAATATACCCGAAATGCTATCATAAAAACAACCCTGAAAGAAACCCCCAAAAGTTAGCGTTTACCTTGTGTGGTTTGCCCCAAATCACACTACTCTCCAAACCAAACCAAACCAGATCCAAACCTTTCGATCACCATTTCAACCATGTTCCGGCAAGCAGCTCATCGCCTCTTCACCCGATCCACCACCACCACCACCACCACCATCCGCCGCCTCTACTCCACGGAGGTCGCCACCGATGCCTCCTCCGGCGACGCTGCTTTCGTTGAGGCCTGGAAGAAGGTCGCCCCTAACATCGACCCACCAAAGACTCCGATCCAGTTTATGGAGCCCCGCCCACCTACCCCTTCCACTTTGCCCTCTAAACTCACCGTCAATTTCGTTCTTCCTTACGCTGCTGAACTCTCCAAAGCAGAGGTCAGTTTTTGGTTTATTCTTCTAGGGTTTCTGATTTTTAATAAGAATAATAATGTGGTTATTTTGTTTGTGTTTTTAAATTATGATAATTGTTATAGGTTTTGTTTTGTTTTGTAAATAATAATTGGAATATCTGATTTGTTTGTTTTATGGAGTTTTATTTTATGCTGTATAATATGTTATGGAGTTAGATAATTAGATTTGTGTGGTCACATTGTATATGTTCATGTTTTTGCTGCATAATGGGTTAAGAATGTGTGTATTTATGTCATTTTGCCTGGTAATGGTTTGGTTTCACAGCCTTAGTCTCTGCGACATTCGATAAATAGAATCGTGTCTTTTGAATACTTATAGTATGAAATGATAATTTGCTTAGGTGTGCTGCATTTAATAAACACAGTTGGTTCAGTTCTTAATGATCTTCAGTCTTAAATTGTTTAATTTTGTTTGTATCGTTTATTGATTGTGTTGTTCTGAGCTTTAACAGTTCCGTTGGCTATTGGTATTATTTTTTATTATTGTTTCATTTTCTGGTCACTAGTTGTACAATTTTGTGGGCTTTCTTTTGCTTTTCTGTACAACAAATTGGTTGCCTGAGTTTATAAACATGGTGTGTCGACTTTGTTCATATTTTTCACATTCTAAGTGAGTGATTCCATTTGGTTTTTTATTGACAGTGCAAATTTCAACTTTTTTGTTGATTTATTTTTGCACTACATTTGGTTCATGGTATCTGATAAAGATCAGTATGGGATCAGAATTCAGAAACCAATTTACACAAAGAACACTCTAAGCAATTATCGAGCAACTCTTTAGTCATAATTTTTATTATGTAGATGGGCTTTAAACATCACAATGGCATCTTATACCCTTCGACAGAAGAGTACAAATACTCTTTCTCAAGGCATAACAAGGGATACCTGGCAACTAAACTAAGTAGAAGAAACATAAAATGTTTTATTTAAGAGTCTGAAATGAATCGTATCGATCCCCTCTCCGTCAAACAATTTGTGACCTTGAGAATTGTAACGTCCCAATTTCCATGTGTCAAAATCTGGAAACCTCTTATGCTTCGCAGTTCATGAAATTCTTCCCTGGCTTTAAGCATCTTGAATCTTCCCTTGCCACTTATATAGAAGTAAAAAGAGAAACTACATTTATATATCTTCATGTCTTTAAAAAATAAAAACACTATTAAACATGGACTTTGTTAACACCAGTTCATTCACTCTGATGATTTCACGAGCAACTTCCCCCGTCAACAGCATTTCTAGTGACATGTCCGATTCTTCAGAACTCTTGCTCTGAGCATAATCTTAAAAGGCAAGAAAGCAGAGAACGAACACATTTACTTCACTTTTGCTCACTAAGTGGAGATGTTGCAAATTCATGCTTCTCAAACAGGTTCTTTAGAAACTCAATTGAAGTTTTGATCTTCATGTTTTTATCAGGGTCCAAATGGGGTGCTTCTTGCTTATAAAATCTCATTAGCACTTCTTAGCACTTCAGTCAGCTTTTTCAAAGCACTTTCCTGATTTTCTAATGGAAAGAGATCCCTTATTTGTCTATCAAGATCAGCTGTGTCTCGATCATGTTGGAACTTATAAAATGAATTTCTAAGAAAATTTGCTGGATCGCCGTATTCATCTTTTTTTTTTTAATTAAAAAACATCCCGTAGTCCCCATGGTAAGCACTTGTCAAGGTTTAAAAGAACGGAAACGAGTTTCGAGGCATGCGTTTTCCCTTCGCCTCACGAGGCGTAAGCCTCGAGGCGAAACGAGGCGTAAGGCCGAGGCGGTAATAATAAATAAATATAAAAATTATATATATTATAAAAATAATAATACTAACTAATTTCATCATCAGATTCATCAAAATCATCAAAAACACACTTAAAAAAGACATGAAATGCCTGAAATTGACACAAAAAGTCAAAAACAACTATCAAAATCTCCTGAGGCGCAGCTTTCTTAGCGCCTCAGCCCCTCTGAGGCGCATATACATTAAAAACACCATGAGGCGCGCCTCAGACTCGTTTTTTGGCCGTTTTGCCTCGAGGCGCGCTTTGAGGCGCACGCCTCAAACGTTTTTTTAAAACCATGGCACTCGTCAAACAGTCGGACAGTTTTCATCAATTGGTAACCATCTGTCTTTATCTAGATATCTCTACCAAACTTGGGCACATTTATGGAAAAAGCGTGTTTGCTATTATTAAGATCTATGCTGAACGTCTATGTAGCAAACAAACACTTGAGTAATGACATATAACTTATAAGATTATCTTGATGGTTATTTCACTTATTTGAAATCAACTTTTTTGCATTAAGGTTTAATTGGAGTGTCTATGTGTGTTAGTAGTAATAAAATTATAAATTTAGACCCAACAGCATGAAAGTTATTATACCCAGTAACCCTTGCCAAACAATAGATTTAACGTTAGAAAGAAAAGGCTGAAACTACGTCAGTGTTCAGCGCGTACCCATTTAGATATGTACGTCACTTCTCATATGCTGATGCTTCAGATGTGACTGGTAATATTTTACATTTTTACTTATATTCTATGCATAAGGCTAAGCTGATTTCATCTAGCTTGTCTACTTTATTTATATTTGGAGGTCTATACAAGGTGCTGTTTGTTTTACTGAAAAATTCTGCGCAGGCTCTTCTGTCTGCGCCGCGCAGACCACGCGTAGACATTGCAACGCACAGACTTTGTTTTTCTGAAGACGTTTCATTAAAAAACGTCTGCGCGAGCTCTTCTTGGCGAAGACTTGACCCAACCACTTCTAAGATCTTCTAAGGTCTACAGAGGGTGAAACACCACCACCCATCACCACCACCACCATAGTTCACCACCAACGTCCACCACCCACTACCGTCCACCACCGCCCACCACCCACCACCCACCACCGTCCATCACCACCACTGTCCACCACCCACTACCGTCCATCACCACCACCCACCACCACTGTTCTGTACACCACCACCAGTTTATTTTAGAAGTGTACGTACGTTAAAAAACAAACAACCTTCTTGCAGATTACAGAGGTTTGGTCCACCTTTTCTTCTACAGATGTCTGCAGATGTGGTCCGCAGACAGCAGACATTTTACCTCTTAAAAAACAAACAGCACATAAGTAGTTGATTTACAGTTCGTCTAAAAAAGTTGCACTAAAAATGATGGTTTTGTTGTGGTTTTCACTAGTGTGTTAGGTGCAGGCTGTATAATAATGTGGTGAGTGTGTTTTCTGTCTATAAGTTTAAAGTCCTTTGTGAATCTCTGCAATAAATATGAAAGTTCTTGTTTGTGTACTTGTTTCTACAAGTTTAAAGTCCTTTGCGGACCTCTGCAACAAATATGAAAGTTCTTGTTCTTGTTCATGTTCTCTATTTCTCTGTTGTTTGTGTAGTTTATATGTGTTTGACAAAGTAGTTATTGAAATTAAGTCACAGAATGTATGGACTCCTTACAGTTCTGATCAGGGTTAGAGATATGGAAATCTTCTTATTGTAGTTTCGGAATACTTATATTCTCAAACTCGTTTCTTGATTGCTATGTTTTGAGCCTTTCTGGAATTTGTTGATTTGCTTTATCCAAGTATACAATCCAGTATTACTATTCAGTATCTAATGACTAACTGCAGCTGTATTGTACTTTTTTGTATCCATTTTTTTCTAATTAGTAATTTCTATTGTACTATAAAAAAGAGTGATATACCAATCTATTAAGGTCGGACAACTCTCTGAGAATTAGTGGTTCATCCTTTTTTAAACTTTAGATTTGTTCAGCTTCTTTTTTATTCATTTTAACATATTCATATCTCTTTTTATCATCTTTTTTTTTTCTTAAAGAACCTTTTGGACCATAGTTGTTAATGGCGAATAGCGACAAATAACGATAACGTACCTATATGCTACATAGCGAATAGCGATAAATAGCAGGCGGCTATTTTATAAATAGCGATACACTTAAAAAATTATTAAATATTTATATGTATAATATATATAATACCCTGGTATATATGCTATTTTACATGTATATTTAACAAAAACCTAAAATCTAGCTATTTTATTGCTATATTTAATTGCTATTTATATTTTAAAAAAAATTAAGTGTCGCTATTCTCGCTATCCATCGCTACAAACCCTAATAGCGACACTAGACCTATACGCTACGTAGCGCGCTATAGCGATCGCTACGGTCGCTATTGACAACTATGTTTTGGACAATACCAAATGTTTGTTTCACGAGATATTTTGGAAGTAGGAAAGTAAATAAAAATGACTACCGAGTATTGATGCATAAAGTATGCCAATGAGTAAAAGTTAGCATTGACAATAGTAGCCATCAGTGTGTTTGGTTGGGATCTTTTGTTTTAGTATCTGGAAAAACCAACTAGAAACTTTTGTAAATAATATATATACTGTAAAAATATATGACACACTTTTCATGACATTACAGGTTGATATGGTGATAGTTCCAGCAACAACGGGCCAAATGGGTATTTTACCTGGACACGTACCGACAATTGCAGAGCTCAAACCAGGTCTTCTTTCAGTCCATGAAGGTAACGACGTGAAGAAATATTTCATCAGCAGTGGGTTTGCTTTCGTGCACTCAAACTCTTACGCAGACATATTGGCTGTTGAGGCTGTTCCCCTTGACCGAATCGACCCAGCACAAGTACAAAAGGGTTTAAGCGAGTTCACTCAGAAGCTGAACTCAGCATCAACTGATTTGGACAAAGCCGAAGCCCAGATTGGAGTTGATGTTCATAGTGCTCTTAACTCTGCTCTTACCGGTTAAGAGTGGTGGCTAGTGACCACTTTTGTGATCTTTTTTCAACTACAAATAAGAGTTTTTTCTCGACTTTTGTTATGTGAACGGGAAAAACTTTGATAGAATGTTTTTCCGTTATTGTGTGTTCATGCTGATTATGAGATTATAATGTATCTTGAAATTTGAACAGATATTCAAGAAGTTTATATCTTTATGGTATTTTTGCTTGGGCAGATTATTTGAGATGTTGATATGATGTATTATTCATTTTTTAGAAAGTTGGGCTCGGAATTAAAATTTGATTAAAAAAAAAGTAGAATTTGAAGAATTGGAATTTGTGATTTATCTGGTTTGGACAAAACAATATTTTTGGTTTGTAAGTTTCTTAAGAAATTAAGATATGGTACTGGTTGGGGCGGCGGCGTGGTAGTGGTAGTATAGGTTACGACGGTGATGACGATAGTGATGATGGCAATTTCAGTGGGTTGCGACGGTGGTGATGACAATGGTGATGGCAATTTCACTATTTGAAATAAACGATAAATTTCTTTACTTCAAGAAATCTTATATTTGAGATAAATCATCTGATTCCTAATTCTTTACAACATGATATCTTTTAAATTCATATTCAAGTTTGAACGAGTTTTGTAAAAGAAATAGTCATAAACATAGTTCAAATACTATTTCGGTAATTCCAGTAAACTATAACGAACGGAACACCACACAAGTTATTATAAAAGATGGTCTTTCTTCCAACTTTTTTTGTGCAAATAGAAAAAACTTGGGTAGAATATTTTTATTTGTGGATTTTGTTAGGGATAAAAGAACTCAAATTTTGTTAGATGTACAAGTCAAATGTATTCAAGTGCTAAGATCAGGTATGAGATCAGAAAAGTTTTTATGGATATAAGATGGGTACACAATTAGGCAGCACCTAAAACATACATAACGCGTAAACATTTTCTTTTTATTTCCATTTTCATTTGTCCTTGCCTCCTTGGGTAAAGAGTAATGTACCAACGAATCCAACTACTAGTTTTTGTAATTCATTGGGTGATAAATATCAAACTAAAATAATAGGAAAGCAATTTACATCTCAACGCGTAATTTACAACAAACTAACGGGTATACCCAAAACCTAACAGGTAGTGAGTAATAGGGTACCGACGGTAATGAAATACGGTTTTACAGTCAATGTATTAGAGACTGTGATTATCAATACTCGTTTCAAACTCCTCCAATTGCTAAGTCTTTGTCCTGCCTATGCTTCACATTTGATATCATTCTTATCAGGTTTAGTTTTCTTGAAATTAAGAAAATGATGCTCCCTTAAGCTCCCCTGATGGGGTTCAATATAAAATGACAAGAAAGTTTGTGGAGTTTGATGATGTCAATTTCTATAAGGATTAAAAATAGGAATTTGAAATTTTTTTTTATTGTGGAAAACTTGGGGAGACTGTTTACATTAGTGGTTCAGCATTTGTGAAAGATAAGATGAAATCATGAAACATACTGGTTATCAGTGTTTGAGATTTTTTAATTATAGTGTCCTTTTGGATTTGTGGTTCACGAGGCTGAGATTTTCATAAAGATCTTGCTTGCATCACCAAAATCATAAAACAACGTTTTTATAGGATGCTGGTTTTAGTGGAGTGGAATGCCCTTTTCTATCTTTTTTTTTCTTTTCTATTAGCCAACCCCTAATTGAATGAATTAAAATGCTTTTCAAAAACAAATATCTTATTTGTAATTCTTTTCTCATGCTATTTCCATGGCCAAAATTATAAACATTGTTGCTTCTGGTTTACATGAATTTTCATGTATATCATTATTGAATGGTACCAAAGGGATACTTTATCAGGGTAACACATAATTTGATACTTAATTCTTAATGTCCATGAATTAATACATTTTATGTAAAAAAAAAAAAAAACATCACTAGGAGGCCCATGTGGAAGTAACATAATTGCTTTTTACAACCTAATCAATTCAATGTCCTTTTTCATCATCATCATGTCTACAAAGATTAGAACAAGTATTCCACTTAACGTTCTTTATGTTGTGTAATAACTAGAACCTATTAGCAATGTATAGAAGAGAATAGGAGTACAAGAGATGAATTTCTTATTGATATCACATACAAAATACATGAGCCACTATATATAGGTTATAACATTAATACAAACATAAATATGACATGGGAGTTAGAAATGTGGATAGTCACTAATAATGGATGCATTCATAACACTCCCCCTTGACTATCGACATGATGATATACTATTCTTTAATACGCTTGGTGATGCTGCCTCGTTAAAAACATTGCTAGGAAAACCCAGTGGGACAAAACCTCAGCTAAGGGAAAAAGAGTGCAGCGCGTATTGTCTCCCCCTGATACTTCTGGATCAGGTATGTTGCCTCATTAAGGAAAAAGAGTACATACACTATGTATATTATGGGTACATTACTCCCCCTCAATTTTACTTGTATATCTTGATGATGTTGAATCCAATCTTCTGTGACAATTGCTTGACTTGATATTTGGCGTAGTGTTCTTTGATTTAAGTGTTGTTGTCTACATTGTCTTCATACAGTATGGCTTGAGCTTCTCTTGATCAACTCTAATCTACATACTTCTTAAATATGCTGAAATCTTCGACCTTCATAACTTGTATCTGGATTGAGATCGAACTCTATGCAAGTCTAATATATATCAGTCATAACCCAGGACGCCATATTGTTCTTGTGGAACTATCCCGTGTCTCGAGATTGTAAATATGTCAAATAATTATTTAATGCGCTTTATAATCCTGCCTCGTTAAAAACCATGCCAGGAAAACCCAATGGGACAAAACCGTAGCTAAGGGAAAAGAGTGCACTACGCATTATACATAATTAACAACATGATTTATGATGATGTTAAATTAGTACTTCGGGACCTATAAGATAAACTGATACTACTGGATCATTTATGTTGTCTCGTTAAAAACCTTACCAAGAAAAACCCAATAGAAACAACTTAGTGAAGGGAAAAAGAGTGCAACATTTGCGATTAGAACTGTAATCTTACCAATACAACGTAATATCAGATGTCGTCTTGTTTGCAAGATACGTCAATGCTCTGATCGCAATTAAGTATGGTACTTCTTGACTAAGTAGTTCAACATCCTTTTCTTGGGGTTGATAAGAATAATTTTTCTATGTCAATCGATCAGACAATCGTTCATGTTTTCAACGAATGAGCTTTTTCTGTATAACATCTTCTAGATGTAGTCAGATTGATGAGCAAAAATAGTGCATATATACTCGAAACTACAGGTCGAGGATAACTACACTTTGTAAAGATCATTCAAAATTTTCCTTTTTAGTTTGAGAGTTCCCTCTCGATAATGTTTACATTATCACTGTAAGAGTGAGATCTTGTTAAATAGATCTAGCTCATTTTATCAAAATTATACCTCTCTTTTCAAAGTATAGTCAAATGTACCACATACGAGTAGTTTCCTTTAAGATTCATATATATAACACATATGGGGTTATTGTTTCATAATGCTTTGAGCATTTTTAATCCTTCAGGGGTTTTCATACAGATGCCATTTGCAATTGTCTCGTACATGTATACGGTGATGACATCCATAAGTTGTTTATCTGAAGTCATTTTGAGATTGCGAGGCCGCTTAAACATCTAAAGATTATCGCATCCACTACAGGGGTATACGTTTCCTCATAATCAACTGCTGGGATTTGGGAAAAATCTTTATGTTAAAATGCGTGCCTTACATCGCAAAAACTCATTATTTACGTTTCCTTTTATTTAAAGACACCCATTTATAACCTACTGGTTTGACGTCTATGGGTGTTCGAACTGCTGGTTCGAAAACGTTTAGTTTGTCGAGCAAATTTAGTTCAACCTTAAGTCATGTAGCCATTTTGACTATTTGTGTGCGTACACTCTTGCACACTTTCTATATATGTAATCCTTTTCTTCATCGATTACATCTATTGCTATAGCATAATCAAATATATCATTTTACACGTGTTTCATTACGGTTCCATAGTGTACTTATTTTGTACATAATTCATCGCGATCTCATATTTGTTTGGTACTAGAGTTTCTTTTAGAACTCCATTAGCCTCTTTTGGGGTTTTGACAACAACCTTCTTTAAGGTTTAGTATGCAACCATTTCTGAGGTTTTGTATGTAACCACTTATGATGTTTTGTGTGCCACCTCTTTTGGGGTTACACCAACTGCGTTACTCTGCTTTTTTTGTGTTTGTGGGTTTTATCTTTTTGGAACCGATTTATCTCTCACAATTTATTAATATGATAATCATTTTGTGAGTACTTCCATTCGAGCAGATAAGTTTAAGCTGGTATATGTGACTTTGTCACCTTATTTGTGTTAGTGAATGCATCTTGTATTTCATTTGTTATTATTTGCAAATACACGCTCTTTCTTTTGGACTTCAGATTTGTATTGACCACTTCAGGGGTCGATATATAATATGATGCATTTTTTTTGTTACCAGTCTTTCATTTTCTTGTCTCCCCCTAAGACTGGGAATACGATGTACATATCCCATTTATGTGCTATTGGTACATAGGTTGCACAACAAAATATATAAAAAAATGGAAACTTGGTTCTCTTCAGGAGACCAGTTGTAATGGGGAGTATTTGTGATAAGCAGTTGGTTTTGAATTGATATAATCAATCGACGAATTCCGTCTCGACTACGTATGCCTCTCATCATATTTCACATTGTACCCAACAATGGTCCCTACAATTGGGTTGTCAAAGAACAGTGTTAAACCATGTAAAAAAAACAGCGTTCCATAGTGTTGGCCATATGCTACATACGGGTAGCTAAAAACTCACATGTAACCATGTATGAATGCCACAATCCACACAACTATACATTTCAGTGGTCCCATATAAGAAGCATTGTTTGTAGGAGTCTATTGTTTGGAAGGGCATAAAAATTTATTTGCCACAAAAAAAAAAAAAAAAAAAACTAACTAGACATATGATAAGGCATTTTGGGAGCAATGTTTTTAGATTACTTAGAGGTGCTAAGGTACCGGTTAGCATGTTTGATTGTTTAGCATATCATGATGCTATCTTGATGACCTATTTGGTCATGCCATGTGGTGAACGTATAAATATTCTAGTAACTTCTGGTTACTCACCATATTTGATTTAATGGAATATTGTGGAAAATTAGTATCATTTCTAGTAACTTCTAATATAGTCTTCTGACCATATTTGCTATATGATATATTTTAGATATTTAGTACAATTTCTTTTACACCATTCCAAGGTGATGACTTTTCATTCAAACATAGTGGAAACTTAATAAATTTCTTCGGTATACATTAGAATATGATGCATTATGAATTACAAAATTCGATATCAGCGGGTAAACTATCGATGCTCTTCTGGAGCATTTAATATGCTATTAACACGTGAAATAGTATCAATAACGTCTCTACCACGTGAAATATTATAGTTTTAGCCTTTGTTTAGAGGGAAAACATGTACTATTCATAAGGTTTTCCATCACTAGGCTATATGTTAGCCAAAAACGCCAAGTGCGATGAACTAAAATTTGGGTTAAACTTGAAAAATCATTATTAAAAACAAACGGGACTTTGTATACTTTTGGGAGAACTTCGGGTTCTCAGCATTGATTTAGGATTCATGTGAGCATCAACACTAACTCAAATAAATTATTATCTATCAATGTAAGTAACTAACATCAGAGTAGTTTACTTAAGCTAAAGTCCATTAATTACTTTCATAGCTATTTTTCATCATTTTCATGTGAGGGCTCATTTCTAATGACTATATCAATTTCTATTAATATTTGTTTAGCAACAACAAACAATTAGAAGAATAACCATACAATTAATTATGATGACTATGCATAGAATTGTAACAAGCTGAAATATCAAATCACTAAAGCATAACAATGTTTATCTCAGCGTAGTTGTTTTGGTAACCAACTACCAATGAAATTTGTACTAATTTATTTAGCACATTTAACTTGTCAAAAGGCAATATATATAACATATATGCTATCTAAAACAATGAGACCAACAGAAGTATTGCTAAACAAATGAAATCCGTAATATCTACCCATAAGCAAGTTATATGCATGTTAATTATTCACAATTTATATGCATATCAATTACATATATAAATCACACACAATCCTAGGACATTATACGTATACATATATATGTGTGTGAGTGTTAAAGAGATTAAGTTCATATTGATTTGCTTGTCATGTCTAGAAAAAATATTAAAGATCATTTAAAGTAACGTACCCATTTGTTTATGATGTATTGTGTAATTTATGCATAAATGTAACATGATATAGCCAATCACAAGTATATCATATATACACATATTTGTCACTACAGTTTAAAACATAAACAAATGTCACTATCAACTTTCTCGATCATATAATAACATATGAATCTTTATTACTCGTAAATGAACTTTCTTATACTAATAAATTTTGTTGCTCAAGAAAATATAACAGGCATCTTGAGAATTTTTGTGTCATGTTAATTTGCAAATAATATCTTTTACCACACAAATATTTTATAGAATCAACTCACATATTTAAATATCTAATAGCAACTAAATGACTTATACAATTGCAATAACAATGATATACAACAAAGTTGACTAAGTAGTGTCATATTATAACATATTATCATATAAACATGTGCATTATTGTAATACCAATTGTATTTTGGTAGTTCATCATAAACTGTCTAAATACTAATAACAAAAACTAATTAATGGACTAATCAAAACTCATAACCATAATAATAAAAGCACATAATGTTTTAGAATTTGTAATGTCTCTTTGAAACCCCAAAAACTAATTAATTGACCAATCAAAACTTATTTTTTTTTGAACGGCCGACAAAAATTTTATTCATAGTAGCAAGGTGCTACGCCCCAAATATACAACGTTTACGCCAAACTATTACATAGAAAATACACCAACTACTACCCGATTACATCATGACGTGGCACCTAGATTAAAACATATAATGATTTAGAATTTGTAATATCTCTTTGAAACCCCAAAAACTAATTAATGGACCAATCAAAACTCATAACCATAATAATAAAAGCATATAATGATTTAGAATTTGTAATATCTCTTTGAAACCTCAAAAACTAATTAATGGACCAATCAAAACTCATAACCATAATAATAAAAGCATATAATGATTTAGAATTTGTAATATCTCTTTGAAACCCCAAAAACTAATTAATGGACCAATCAAAACTTATAACCATAATAATAAAAGCATATAATGATTTAGAATTTGTAATATCTCTTTGAAACCTCAAAAACTAATTAATGGACCAATCAAAACTTATAACCATAATAATAAAAGCAATTTATCCCACAAGTAATAAGTTGATTACAATTCAAAAACCAAAACTAAATCTTCCAAGAGTTAGTTGACATACAAGTAGAACTATATTATTAAAATCTTTAGAGTAGTTTCAAAATGCACAATTGTGGAGATTTAAATATATATTGCATATTTGGGACAACTAAATTTACGCATAAATTCACTAGATACTTCAACTTTTCAAACCGTTAATGAAACATACCTATTCAGTTTAGTGTACCAAAACTTCTCTTGAAATCCAATAAAATATTTAATGATAAAAAGGAGATAACCAAGAGGTGTAAGAAATTAGTTACAATACTGTAAATAATCAATTAGATAAACTAGAAAAACCATTACGTTTCTGGTTTACTTTTACTTTCTTTTCTTCACATCTCAATGTTTTTCATAGGTGTTTGTTTGTGAAAAGAAAACTATTCAGATATGTTAACACATAGTAAAGTAAACAAAGAAGTAAAAACATTATGATCCTGGTTAAATAAGGATGATATCAATGTTGTTCATGATAATTTTAATTAGATCATAACCAATAAAAAGATCAAGAAAAGCGTAAGTTAATTTTAGAGTTTTATCATACCAACAATCGATGAGAAAAGAGGAAATAAAATTAAAACAATTAAGGTTTTTCATACCAGATCAACAATTTTGTCTTTTATCTCTTTCGCCAACGTTGATACGACATGGTGTCTTGTGTTGATACAATCCAACTTCAAAAGCAATTCGTGCTGATAACGTGTTGTGTAATAACTAGAACCTATTAGCAATGTATAGAAGAGAATGAGAGTACAAGAGATGAATTTCTTATTGATATCACATACAAAATACATGAGCCACTATATATAGGTTATAACATTAATACAAACATAAATATGACATGGGGGTTAAAATGTGGATAGTCACTAATAATGGATGCATTCATAGCACTTTATTCATTTATTGATATTTTATTATTATGTGGACATCAAACGTTTTTATTTTTCTTGGTGATAAACTGATAATAGAGCACCTTAGTGATAAACTGATAATAGAGCACTTCCTTCCTCAAGATAATAAACTGGAGAAACATGAGTCCGCGTGGATGTTTAGACTCGAATTTTCACATGTGTGTGATTATATGATGCCTTCAAGTTCTTCAAGGCAAGGTGATACTACAAACACACAACATCGTTAGTCTCGTCAATGGAAAGAGGGCTTCCTGTGACCATCCTTTGGCGTAAGAATAAGTATATGATTTGAGAGTAAATATGATTATTGAGGACGATCGTGAGCCTTGGGCAAGATGATGATGATACTCAAGGAGGATGGGGTGCTTCTTATTTATAGCCGAAGTGGTGTGGTAACATTGGCGAGATGTCATTGTCAGGATATCCTTGTGATCTCACAGGTGACAACCGTTAGTGGTGACGGTTATGTGTCTGACATGGCGAGAATATAATTGGCGGATGCCATTATCAAAAATGTCCTTGTGGTCCCCTAGGTGCCAACCATTGGTGGTGATTGTAGTGTATCTAACTAGGTGAATCACTTTTGTGCATGGATGTGTCTCCCCATGCACAAAATTCCTAATGTGGCAGTGTGGTCCCTAGCCTTACGTACGGGTAGGTAGCGGTCCTCTTACACCTTTTAGGTAAACATGTGTGGGCCAAACCAGACCCAATCGGGGCCCGAGTTCATATCTCTCCATAAACCCTAATTGTGTAAATAATATACAACTTTAGGAAAATCTGAAAGTCTTTATGAAATTCATTTAAATTTGTATACAACAAAATAGAAAAATGCATCAATTTAACAAAAAGGTATGAATTTGAAAAGAGGAAGCTAAAAAATAGTTTTGTTGATTTACACCACCCGTAAAAGAACCCTTTACAATCGTTATAAATGCTGATGTGAGCAGATTTTTACAACAGCGTAAAAAGACTTTTTTTTACAACTGTTTTTGGAATATTTTAATTTATGTGTGTTCAAAAAATGGGGATAATACTAGCACGAGAAGTCAGAATTCTCTAAGTTTTCACAACTTAAGAGGGTTTTCTCTTGATCGTGATCCTATATATGTTCATATACCATCAATTAAACATCTAGAAGAACTTCTAAATGATGTATATATATAAAATCAAGGTGTTATTATTGTAAATAAAAGATTAAACTTAATCTGCATACCAATAAGGTTATTATCATTTCTTAGTGATCCAAAACAAGAATTGTAATGTTTTTAGAGTAATTATAAAAGTGTTCAATAATTGTTATTTTTTGATAAGGAGTACCACTATACTTTGAATAAACAGTGTGCAATTGAGTTTATTTTGAAATAAGAAAAGTAGTTCAGTTGACCCTACAACTGAATTCATAAAACACGTACACAATTTATGATGGAGAAAGGTTATATTATTTAATTATTCTGCAAGTCATATGGGAGACTTGCAATTCATGGGCTTTTAAAATCTGAAATGTCTCCCGTACTTCTCAATAACGCAAAAACACAATTAAAATCGTAAAGAAGTTAATGGAAATGCATAATTGTAGGTAGGGATAAGCGGATGATAATGGGTTAGGTATGACCAATCCTACCTTTTCTTATACCCGATTATAAAATTATGTAACGTACTTGGCCCAATACCGTTTGGGTAATTTCCCAGGGTGTATCCTGTTAAGAACGATAAGCATCACTTGTATATTGGGATGACTATTACTGTTTTTAATAATTAAATTTATTTAGTTTGTTTATCTTTTTAATATTAGATAAACTGATAAAGTATTGAATATAGATAAGTATAAGTAATTAGTTTGTTACTTAGAGGACAAGTCGGCTTAATCCTTATAGGGCAAGGTATTTTTAGTGTATAAACCATGAGTAACCATTGGGGTTGATGGTTAAATGGGAGAAACAAACCTTCTAGGAGCACTAAAATTGTGAAGGTCATGGTTAAAGTCCCATAGAAAAAAAATTTGTTGTTCAAAAAATAAAAAAGAGTCGTAGAGAAGTTTGTACAAAGTATTGAGTGTATTATTGAAACCGATTGGTGGTGGGTATTCTCCCTATTCATAACCCACTTGTGTTTAATTCTAAAAGTGGTATCAGAGCATTGCTTGATCCCGTGAGTCGTTGAAGATTAGAAGAAACCGAAGATTCACAAAGAAGTTCTGAAGACATGGCCGATTTGCAAGTTGTTGGAGGGATTAAGAAACTCAGCAATCAAACGTACAACACATGACCGACTTGCATGATATCGTATTTGCAAGGTTAAAGACCTCTTGGAAGTCGATAATGGGGAAGACACGGTGACACCTAGAAACGACATGAAAGGTGCTTAAAACAAGTGGAAGATTAAGGCAGGAAAAGCAATGTTTGTGCTTAAAACCACCATCGAAAAAGCGTTATGCTTCATTATTGAACGATACACATGTAACGAACATTATTGCTCTCATTTAGAAGATAAAAGGATAAATGAGATTATTTTATTATGCTTCATTGATTAGAAGCCTTATGTAGGTTCAAGTCTAGACTCGTTTAGATATTGCTCACCTTGCTGAACACTAGACCACTCTAGATTATTGCGAAACATCTAATAATATCTTTATGAAGCGAGAGACTATAATATAAAGAAGAAGTGGGAACTCAACCCGTTTAATTACTCTAACCTTGTTATATTGAAAGAAAACGAAATGTCAATTTCGGGGTATATCCTTATGTCAACAGACATAATTTGGAGGAGTCAGAAGAAACTGATAAAAACAACCTAAGTTATAATGACATAATATGTTGTTAATTAACAACGTAATTGTCACTAAATGTTGTTGAAATACTTATCACTAGACTCATAAACTTATTAACTCCATATAAATACTTTATTGAAGACTTATTGTGAAAAGTCAGCTAACATATTTTCTCGTACAGTAATAGTTCGAGAGGTGTTTCATTAAATCTCGATACAAAATTATTGTCCATTTATGAACAAGTAAAGGAAACTAAGAGGGTGTTTGAGATTGAGTTTGAAAATGACTTATTGATAATAAGTCAATAAGTCATTTCCAAAAGCCAGGATCTGGGGCTTTTCCAAATGACTTATTGGTTCCAATAAATTAATAAGTCATTTCCAAACTCAATCCTTAACACCCCCCTAAATATTTGTATCGAATACATTTATATTCATGATATGCTTGCAGATCCGATAACTAAGGTCTTACAACCAAAGTCTTTTAAGAGCTCATAATAAAGACAGGTTTTTACGGCCTTTGATAATAGCATATCATACATACCTATAAATAATTGGTTATTATTTTTCCTTAGTTATATAAAATTGTATGTCTATAAATATGTATGTGCACTTAATGACATGTTATAGACAAGAATTATAGAAATTAATTTTAAAGGGCTTACTTCAGTCATTTTGGTTGTAAATTTACGTATGTCTTGATTGAGGGTTGTAACATGATGAATGGGGGTCTTAAGTTGACAATAAGTCAATGATTGTATTTTTCTATTACAATTTCAATTTGAAACATTGATTAACATTTTAACTTAGCCAAACTTACTTATGCTTATCAAAAAATGATCATCTGGCCAAGCAGGAGAATGTTAGAAATAACTTGATGTGGCGTTACAGATCATTTGAGTAACATTACCAATATGACATAACTAATCCCTGAATATTACTTGATTGTAGATATTATAAATATTGAATAGATTAAGGGGGGCAATTAAGATTTCCGTTTAGGCACTATTTAATAAGAGAATGTATAGCCCATGGCATAATAGCCTAGTGGCATCTTGGGGGTGGGTAAGGATTAGGTACCATGATGTCCTGGTTCGATTCTCACGAGGGTTTTTTTCCAGATTTATTGGATTTCCTCCTGAATTGGTGTATAGGTATTATTACCTAGTTGAGATGGATCTAAACGGTGGTTCCGCTGATGGCAACGATGATACTCTAGTGGTCCATTAGTAATCCAAATTTGTCGTAAAAATATAAGAGAATGTATAGAGTTTTCATAACCTATCACCACCCATGATCATTATAAATTGATCATTGGTATTGAAAAAAAAAAAACTCCTTACGAACGCCATGAAAAAATCTCTCGAATGTGATCAATCAACACAAGATATCACATCGAGAATCGTGGATTCATCATTCTTATCTCAAATCTCTATTCTAACAAGTAAGTTTTACTAATTTATGTTTAATATCATATTCATGATTGAATAAACATGATTAGGGTTTTTATGTTTAACCTATGTATAAGGATATAATCAACACAGATTATCAATTTGACAATCTTCAGTGGATGCCTAGAGAGTTAGGGTTTCCTAGTTTGTAAACAGACCGTGTAGATGTTATTTGGTAATAAACGTTCAGGTTTGGATATTTGATCGTGTTAGATCATAAGTTTGAGGTTGATACCTTGTTCGAACAAATAAAAAGAGTGATTTAAAGTTAGAGATTTTGCAAGTTACCATTCCAAAAATATTGTAAAAAAAGTAATGAAATTGTTAACGATAGTTTAGAATTTTCTATGATACTTTCATTAGCGTTTTAAAACATACATTTGGTGGAACCGAAAATCATTTTGGTGAATTTGATGATAGTTGAGTTGATTATGTTCGAAATGATGATTTCATGAAATTGAGTTTCGAAAACGGGTTAATATAACAAGATTTTGAAAGAAGTATCAAATTATAAATGAACTTTTGTGTGAAAATAATATATATCTTGAATAAAAATGCAATTTAACATATAACTAGAATTACGACCCGCCGCAATGCGGCGGGGATTCTTTAGTTATAACTAAATCGATTTAGGACGCGCACGCTATGTTGAACCTGTCAAACGGGAAAAAAATAGACGATGTAAAAACGTTCACCCACACATGCACGTTGCATCGTGTTAACTCGCAAAATTTAGAATGAAACGTAAAAACGCTAAACCAAAGACGCACGTTGCGATGTGTTAAGTCACAAAATTTTGAACGAAGCATAAAGCGAAAAATTTACGGAAAATGAAAACTATAAAGGACCAAAGTTGAAAGTAAAAAAAGTTGTGAAGATAGATTGCGAAAGATAAAAAGTTTTGTGTTAAAAGTAAAAAAAAAACAAATAGTTTTGGATTAAAAGTAATTTATGAAACACTTTTGGGTGAAAAGTAAAAAAATCAATTTTTTTTTTTTTGAAAAACCCTTAAAGCCAAGGTTACAGCAACCATATGCATAACCATTTTTTTTTTTTGAAAAACCCACCCAAAGCCAAGATTACAACACACAAGTAAAAAAAATCAAAGTGGTTAAATCGCAAAAGATGAAAACTTTTGAATTAGAAGTAAAAAAAATCAAATTAATCAAAGGGGTTAAATTACCAAATACTAAAACTTTAAACTTAAATTGTCAAAGATTAAAACTTTAGGGTTAAAAAGGAAACAAAGATTAAAAATTTTAAACTTAAATTGTCAAAGAATAAAACTTTAGGGTAAATTGTCAAATATTTAAACTTTAGGGTTAAAAAGGAAACAAAGATTAGAAGTTTATACTTAAATTGTCAAACATTAAAACTTTAGGGTTAAAAATGAAAATTTCCTTTTTTTTTTTTTTTTTTTGAAAGACTCCCAAAGCCATATGTACAACCAACATATGCACAAACTTGTTGCTTTTGTCAAAGAATAAAACTTTAGGGTAAATTGTCAAATATTTAAACTTTAGGGTTAAAAAGGAAACAAAGATTAGAAGTTTATACTTAAATTTCAAACATTAAAACTTTAGGGTTAAAAATGAAAATTTCCTTTTTTTTTGAAAGGCTCCCAAAGCTATATGTACAACCAACATATGCACAAACTTGTTGCTTCTTTATATAGGTTTTAATTTTGGTTTATAAGTGTATCATAAATTCCACATTATCTATACGTAAACGTATTTTTAAAATATGATTTTTAATGGACAATAAAATATGATTTTATAAAATATACTTAGTTTATACGTAATACTAGATTAGAAACCCGTGTATTACACGGGTTTAATAAATATAATTTTATATACTAAATAAAAATAATATATTTTTAAAAACCTCATTTATTATATGTATTGAGTAAATATAATTTTATATATTAAATAATAAAAAATTATATCTTTAAGAACCTCGTGTATTGTGCGGGTTGAATAAAAGTACTTTTATATACCAAACAATAAAAAAAGTTATATTTAAAAAAACCCCTGTGTATTCACGGGTGGAAGAAATATAATTTTATATACTGAATAATAGAAAAGTTATACTTAAAAAAAACTTCGTGTATTGTACGGGTTTAATAAATTTAATTTTATATAGCAAATAATAAAAAAATGTTATATCATTAAAAACCCTGTGTATTACACAGGTTTATCTATTGTTAAAAAAATTCTTTCTAAATCAAAATGAATTTTTTTATTATTTTTTTAAATTAGGTTAATACTATTTTCGTACCATTCATAAAACCTTATATTCATAGTAGTATCATATATAAGCACATCACATAACATACCCATCACAGTTTCTATACCAAGTAGCATGTGTTCGTACATATAAGCATAGTTTCTGTACCAAGTCAAAGTCACAGTTTCATACCAAGTCAAGTTCATGTCACGAATGCACCTAAAACTAAAGTCGAGATCGAACCGAAACCGAAACAACAAAAACTTAATTAAAAACTGCGAAGTGAGTTATACTAACCGATTGCGTGGTGATCTATAGACCGATTCCGCAACGAGAGAGATAGAGAGATATTTTTTATACTCGCAGAAACTTTTAAACCCCTTTTGCAATCCTAAATCAAATACACTCTCGATTCAAAAACATTTAGGGTCTGTTTGGTATAGGGTAATGGAATGGGCGAAGGAATGGAATGGACGAGGTAATGGAATGGATGTGGGAATGCAATGGATCATTACCATTCCATTTCTTGTTTGGTTACCATGTGAATGAAATGAATTATTATTGTGTATGGGTAGGCAAGAAAAACGGAGTAATAAAATTAGCGGTGAGTGGTTGTGGTGGTGGTGGTGGTCGGTGGTAGTGATTGTGGGTGGTTATAGGTGGCGGTGGTGGGTGTCGGCGGCGGCGATGGGTGGTGGTGGTGGCAGCGAGTGGCGGTGACAAGGAGTGGTGGTGGCGACAAGGTGGCCGTTGGTGGTGAGTGGAAGCAAAGGTGGCAGTTGGTGGCGGCGGCGGCGGTTGGTGGTGGAGGTGGTGGTGGTGGTGGTGGCGTTGACGATGGTGGTGGTGGGCGGCGGCGAGTGGCGTTGGCGTTTGGTCGCAGATGTGGGTGACAACGGTAGCGAGTGGGTGGCGGCGGCGGCGGTGGCTGTCGGGGTGAGGTGGTGGCGGGTGGCGGCGATGGCGTCGGTGGTGGGTGGTGGTGGTGGTTGTGGTGGTGGGTTGTGGCAAAGGTTGTGGGTTGTGGTGTTGTTGATGAATAGATGCAAGAAGGGATGGAATAGAAAAAAACATGGTGGGTGGAAGGAATGATTTTGAGGGAATGGAATGCCTTTTGGAATGGGTGATTCCATTCCATTGACCAACCAAACACTATTTTCTTCATTCCCTCGTAATCACTCATTCCATTCCACATCTCATTCCTGCATACCAAACACTACCTTATTTTACCTCCATATACCTTTGTAGATCATATGTCAAAGTGGAGCACCACCATAGATCGTCGAAAGAGGTAAGGTGATTATTGTGGTGTCCAAGTTGGACTCGGGTGAATAACCATTGGTTTTAATGGTATGATTAATAGTGTTTAACAACTAACATGTTGGACACTTGAACATGGGACCAATGCTTCGATGGGGATCAAACCTTAATAATTAATACATATAAGAGTTGTACTAATTAGTAAGTACTTACGTACCAAATAATTTAAGTTATGTGTCATGTCAATTCTAATTAGTACATGGATATATGAATTATGGATCCATTGTGATTAGTTGTTTTCTTTTAAGTAATCAAGGGTTATTTAATAGTTAATAAGAATCACTTAATCAAAATGCTAAAAACTGGCTTTACACTTTATGTAGTAACAAACATGCATATTAGTTAGATTGTGTAATGTACTTAAGTTGAACTTATTAAGTATTAATATATATTATTTTATTACGTCTTGATTTATTTAAATGTGGCATATCAACTCATTATGTATTATATTTTGAGGGTCCTAGGCCTTTGCTTAGAATACTAAGCCTATTGGTTTGGCTCTAGTTTCAAATCAGTTTGGGTTTTGACCGGTTTATTGACAGGAACAGGGTTGTGTAATGTAATCCGTATTATAAGATAACCAACAACCATCTAAAGATATAGCACTCATAGTTAAAGATCATGTTTATATATATATTAGACTTTTTATAAGGCTAGACGGTATGGAGGCTCGTCCTCCACCGTCTTGGAACGTCGCCGGACCAAACACCACGCCCCCCCCCCCCAGTCTTCGTCCTTGGCGTCCTCTTCTGGACGTTGGAGCCGATCCACAAAATGACAAAAACCACCTCTCCCCCTCTCTCACACACCTATACATACAATATACATACACATTTCAGGTCCATCCTCTCATTTCCATACCTCCATCCTCTTTGCCCCATCCTCATGTCTATCCTACGTGGTGCTTACGTGACGGACCATCCTCCAAGGGAGGACCATTACCATACCGTGTAGCCTAAATCATAGGGGAAAACAAATAAGGCATAAAAGTATTATGATAAAAAAATATCAAATATATTAAGTGGGTGTCTCTCAATATACAGTTGAAGGCCAAATGTAATATTATTAAAAACAAAAGAAGTGATGTCTTTCAATAAAATAAATGAAGAGTCTTTTCTAGAGTGATCATTGAGTTGAAAAAAAAATGTTGGGTACTAATCAACTTAAGTGAATTTTGAATGAATCATCAACTGGTCACATTACATGTGAAGATGCTTGGGATGACTCACTTCCACATAATGAGGATTTTATAATTGCCTAATTATTGTTAACAACGTCTTTTAAACGACCTAACATTTTTTATTTAGTTAGTCAATAAATTGTTACTTTTTTAATATGATAGTATTCAACTTTTTTTTAAACATATGGGTTTAGATTGTAATAATTTTCTAAACACAATACACAAATCTACTATGATAGTCTAGTAATTTTACACGAAGACATGAGATGAAAAGTGATTAAAAAACGAAGACGAATTACAATTGATGAGTTGAAAAGATTTTATATTTTATTGATAGTTAATTATAATTCTAAAAACTATTTTTTTTTTGAAGGGTGACTTTCAATATGTACATGGACCATTGGTCACCGGGTTCCCGTCTAGGACGGTTACCCGTCAGCCCAGCTTTCGCAGACGCGATGTTCTATCGGGCCCCGGCTGCCGCTCTGACTGACCTTCGCCCGGAAACCATACTGCCCTCACACGAGAGAAAACTATTGGTAATCATTTTAAATCCAATAGTTGTTGTGATATATATTATAAGACGTTAGGTGTAAATGAGTTATTGGCTGATATATATGATAGGCTTACAAGTTTATATACAATTCTTTATGAACAAAACAAATATATGTCGATTTTATTTTATTGATATATATAACTATTGATTTATATATAACTTATAAAAGTAAAATTATTTATATGTTTATAATGACTGGGTATATTATAAAAGTACACCAACAGATCATATTTGACTCACTTATAAAGGTGCCATGTACCCGTTTGTAAAAGTTGAAGAAAACCATAAAGCACATAGGATCAAGAGCCTGGATAATTTATATAAAAATATCATATAATTAATATTGGTGATGAGTCATGCAAACGACATTATTCTATATAGAGCCGAGAAGGTTCCCAATCAACATTTGTTTTCTTTCTTTATATCCTTTTCATTATAAAAGAGAAAAATTACCGAAATTTATTGTGAATTTTAGTCGTCCTAAGGAAATGTACTAAGCCTTAATCGACATCTAAAGGCGCAGATAAAGCCTACAAGCACAGGCTTAGCCCATGCTTTCGCCAAAAGTGCATGCTAAGCCTACAAAAGCGTGGACTATACCTTAACTAGCGGCTTAGAGCGTAGAATAATTTCTAGTCATCTTGGATTGGTGGGGCTAATATAACAGCTACTGATTAACGGAAATAAAAGTTAACTACTTTGATGAAGGCTAAATTTTCATGTGTATATTTGAAATTTCATTTTGTTAACTAGGATAATTTTGGTAGTTTTCTCTTTTATTATACATCTTCGTGTTTTATTAAATATAATTTTTTATTTTAATTTCTTGTACATGTTGATGTTCTACAATGCTATATGAGTGAACCTATATTACACTAAAAATATTTGACAGGAAGAAAAATAAGTACTTTCATGTATTATCTATAACTACATGAAAGAAATAGTTTCAGACAGTTGCCTGACACTTCACTATTGGTCCAGTCAAATTATAATTTTGCCTCGTTTAAATTTGTAATTTTGTCATTAGTTTTGTTTTTTCCCCTCCCAGCTAAATTACGATTTTCCTATCAGTTCAAATTCACAGTTTTGTCGTCGTTTTTATTTGTTTTCCCTGTCAAGTTACGATTTTGCCCCAGTGTAAATTTACAGTTATGCCATCATTTTAGTTTTTTTTTTTTTAACAAAACTATTGTTGTGTTTTGTTTTAATTGGTTGACTCGATGTAATTTTTATTCGTACGATGCGGCTGCCTGACATATGCTCATTTGTCATGAAAAATTACAATTTTGCCTCCAATTTAAAATTATAGTTTTCCATCGGCTTATTTTTTAGCAAAAGTATGGTAGTGTTTTATTTTAATTGGTTGATTCAATGTAATTTTTTTGAGATTATGTTATGAGTGGCCTGTACAAGTAACCAAAACACAGACGTACATATTATGAGTGAAAAATATTCGGCTTAGTGCCCCGCAAAGCAAACGGGGCAAAAACTTGTTCTTTATAAAATGTATAAAGTCATATTTAAAACGAGTACATTAGTAATACACTTATATCATTTTCTAAATTAAATAAAGCTAATAATAATTGAATGCTCTTGCCCATTACGGGCAGATGAGTCACGGGCAGGGGAGACAATGACATTGAAGACGAAGCCCAATGTTGCTGGCCCACTGGACAAGTGTCTCAATAATGGCTGGTGAACCCCACGTTTGTTTTCTTAAATATTACACTTTACATCCTTTGACTTTTACTAACTTCCACAAATAGTTATCAAATTGTCAATGTTTGTATGGGTCTCAATGTTGTTGGAGGTGCACGAATCGGGTTCAAATCATTACTCGATTTGGGTTCAAGCCGGTTTGGGTTGGTCAACAAGTCAAAACAGGTTTTGGCTTCAAATGATTGTGGGGTTTGATTAGTTTGTTGATGGGGTCCTTTAGTGGTTTTAATTAGTTTCTTACTAGTTTGGTTTAGGTTCAAATTGATTTTAAATGAGAGAAATACAAACTGGTTTTAAAACCGTGGGTTGTTTCGGTTTCTATGTATACAAGTTTCAAACAAGTTTCAATTTAGGTATGTTCACCGATTTCGGTTCTCGAAGTGGTTGAATCATGAATGTGTACCCCTATGATGTTTTCAAATGCCAAAGACCATGTTTTGTATGACGAACAAAACTGAATGTTGTAATTTTTAGAAACAGTACAAAAAAGATAATAAATTATTATATGAATAATCAAAGGGGGTGTTTTGCACTTCTTAAATTTAGTAGTGGCAATGGGGCCCTGGCCTCGTCATTCCCTATGTGGGAGAATTTAGAATTATAGAAAACGACAGGTAAACATTTGACCCTTTCTTTGTTCATAATTCATATTTTTTATATATTTTTATTCCATGAAAATTGAACGATTTTTTTTTAATTATTGAACATAGTTTTCATATATTAGTTTCTTCTAACAAGTTTTAAAAACTGGATGGTAACACTTTTGATATTTTACTGGTTCAACCTGTCGATCACATCTTAAAAACAGGTCAGCCAACAAATAATGAAGGCAAATATCAATGTTTTATGTCGCTTTTAATCAATTTTGTATGATTAGCCTCAATTTTGTCTTGTTCCTAAAAACTGGTTGATTCATATGTGTTTAATCAAATAACTTGTAAGCAACCCGACTATACCGGTGATTCTTGGTCTAAGATGTGAGACCGACTAGCCTGCTTTGATTTTCAAAACAATGCAAAAAAAGTAAATGGTTGTTGCTAAACATGTAAAAACCGATTTCCAAATAAGTGTCAATATTATTGATAGATACTAAACATTATATAAATTGCGTACAGAAATAGATGATTTAATGAATTTTTCAATACCTAACTCGAGCTTCACCCATCAATGGCGCAATTTGGAACCTATTTACTACATTATGCCTCTTTTCAACAATATTACAACAATGCCATATAAGATGTATGGACTTATCGGGACCATGCAATAAAGTGTAAAAGCGCGTGTTGTACAAGTTTTTAATGCATATTATACACTCAGAAAAGTACAAAATAGTCAATTTTAGGATGCAAATTGAAATAAACGTTTGCGAACAATTAAAATTGAGACGTCATGTATTACGTATGTATTTTAAAGGAAAGAGTAAATTACGTTTTTGGCCCCTGTGGTTATATTAGTTTTACTATATTGGCCCAAAATAAGATTTTTTAACAGATTTGCCCCCATGGTCCCTATAACTAACCGTTTTGGCCCCTAAATCTAACCAAACCCTAACTCAGGTTAATTTATTGGTCACATGAGGGGTATAATGGTAATTTCATCCTGATTTCTTTTTAACCCTTTCTCTATCATCATCTTCCCCAGAACCCTCTTCAATCCCACTCATCATCTTCCCCAAAATCAAAGCAACGGACGAACAAGCAATCAATTTCTAGCGATTAACAACTTCCGGCGAACCTGCAACTTCTGGCGAACCTGCAATTTCTAGCGATTAACAAAAACGTGAAAAACCCTATCCGATTTGTGGTCTCGTGAACCCTTGGCTCCCCCATTTAAATCTTCCTCCTCATCAGATCAAAACACACACACAAACACACTGATATTTTGTTTGTTCCTCCAAAATGTCTCTTCAAACGCCATTCTCATCATCATCGCCAGTTTTGCTGAAGAATCTAGGAAAATCGATCGGATTTGTGAGATAAGGGGTTGTGCGTTGTGGATCAAGTGTTGGTGGGGAGAATCTGGGGATGAGCAGTGGAGTGTTGTTTCAGCCGTTTGAAGAAGTGAAGAAGGAGGAGTTTATTGTGTCGATTTCGCCTTAGAAGTCGCTTGCTTTGTCAACGCTATTTTCATGAGTCTGAAGCTGCCATTAACGAGCAAATAAAGTAAGTTTGTGCCGATTTAGCCACTGTTTCTTCTGTTATATGAGTGAATCGACTGATTTGGTTTAGTTGCCTAATATGCTCGATTAGAAATCACAACTCAGTCATTTATGATTTGGTTTAGTTGCCTAATATGCTCCGATTGCTTGTGCTTGTTGACTATACTGCTTCTGATGCTCGTGCTTGTTGACTGTACTACTTCTGATGCTTGTGCTTGTTGACTGTACTGCTTCCGATTGCTTGTGCTTGTTGCCTAATAGGCTTTTGATCTGTGTTTGAAGTTTATGTGGGGATGATGATGATGGTTGAAGATAATGATGTTCGTTAAAGATCTGGGTTAGATTTAATTGAAGATATGGGGATGATGATGGTTGAAGATGATGAGATCTGGGTTAGATTTAAATAAGATCTGGGGATGATGATGGTTGAAGATGATGATGTTCTTGAAAAATCTGGGTTGAAGATGATGATGTTCTTGAAAAATCTGGATTAGATGATGATGGGAGAGAAAATTACCAATTTACCCATCATGTGCCCATCATGTGCCTAATAATTAACCAGAGTTAGGGTTTGGTTAGATTTAGGGGTCAAAACGGTTAGTTATAGGGACCACAGGGGCAAATCTGTTAAAAATTCTTATTTTGGGCCAATATAGTAAAATTGATATAACCACAGGGGCCAAAAACGTAATTTATAAAACTATAATCCAACTTGATTAGAAAACAATTACCCAATCATAATTCTTACATTTATTAAATTACACACACCCAAAATGATCATGTATATGTACTTATAAAACTATTTTGTCATTTCTCTAAATAACTAAAAACAAAATAATTAAAAACCAGTTTGCCATTAGATTCAGGCCCCTTGGCTTTGGGCTGGAAAGCTGTTTTTCAAACAACTATAATCTCGTGCGTGATGGACCATTCTAGAACAAGTGGATCCCACTTTAACCGACACGTGTCATCAATCTATAAACTAAGACCACCTGTAGTCCCTGCTCTGCGTCACACCCAATCCCAAACACTTCTCTCCTAAAGTCTATAAATGATCGTTTCTTCACAGCAATAATTCCTTCCCACAGTTCCTTGATTCTTAACCTAAGCACCCCGCTCATATTAGCATCCTCCAACGTCTCCATTTAAATTATACACACAATGAGTTACGATGCGCTATTTTACGCCGGAAGTGAAGAGCCCCATTTTCTTGAAGCTTGTACCCTTTGCTCTAAGCCTTTGGGTCATAATAGTGACATATTCATGTACAGGTATAAATCAAAGTTTCTTATATGTTTTTTTTTACCCAATATGTGCATCAGTGACTTGTACCCTATGCATAAAAGGTTGTACATGGTGCATAGTTTGTATTATTAATGGATCATCAGTTTCTTGGAACACAAACCATGTGCAAAAAGTGTTGTACTTTATGCCTTAAGAGTTGTACGAAGTGAAAAATGTTGTTAATTTGTACGGGAGACTAGATTCATTGAACCCGGACAAAATAACTTCAGAATTTCAACACATTTTTTTAATTAAAAAAACATTTTTTTATAATAATGATAATCTACATTAAAATACCCAAACAATAAATTACAAACAAACAGTAGGTAAATGGGTAAGAAACTGCACCGTAACCCTCTTTTGAATTGTAAAACCGATCGTGCTAAAGAAAAAATGGGTCGAGAAATTATTATTTATGAACTGCTGGATCATGTTATTGCAAGATTTCTGAAGGGTATTTTTGTAATTTGTGCAGAGGAAACACCCCATTTTGTAGCCAAGAATGCAGGCAAGAACAAATTGAGTGTGATGAAGCAAGAGAGAGAAGATGGAAGAAGATGTCATCCAAGAAATCAACAACAGAGACTTCCAAGAAATCTGCAACTGTGCAAACTGGAACACTTGTGGCTTCCAATTAGCAAATTTTATAAAAATATTATGTGAAATTACATAATTACCCTCTCTGATAATAATAATATATGATGGGAGGGGGATGAGTAACTTTGGTTTTGTATAGAAGTTGATGGTGGGGTAACATTACTCACCATGGTTTGATGGTGATCATAAAGGAGAAAGACGAAGATACCCTTTGAGAAGAATTTTGTTTTTATTTTCGTTTTATTTTTGTCTGATGTTTTTTTTTTTTTGGCCTTTTTAACCTTCATGTCTTTGGGTTTTTATTTTGTATGAAAATGCCCAATTTCACCATGTTTAGGTTAAGTTAATAATTTTTGATGCATCTAATTTGGCCTTTGTTTTGGGAATAAATATTATGTGCCCTTGATAAAACAGTTAAATATCGATAAGTTATTAAAAAGCATCTTTAATCTGCTAAACAAGTTAAAAAAACATTGTAATCTATGTTTTATTGTACTTGTTATATATATATTCACATTGAAATTATCTTTAAAATAAGTAATAAAAAAAGGGTAGATGCACGGTATCTCTGACTGCGGAAGTGATCCCACTTCCCAAGCTAGCGACCCGACAACGCTGCCTGGCGGTGAATACCCTGCCAATTCGAAGGGAACGAAGAGCCTGGAGTTACCAGGTTTCGAACCCGCGACCTCAAGGGCCCTCGGGCCAGTTTTAAACAGGTGTCGGTGGCCACTGAGCCAAGACCCAGTGGTTAAAATAAGTAATAAAGTTCGTAAATAAACGTGTTATATATACAAATGGTACATTTACTTTTTTTTCAATTTGAGTTCACTTATTCATATAATACAATGAACTTCAAAATAGGTTGTTTTTTTTTTCGAACAACAAATTTTATTAAAAACAAGCCCCCTAGCAAGACGCTAGCGAAAGCCAAAGGCATAAAAAAATTAAAATGAGAAATTAGCATGATCTTTCCACGTTAGGGATTTCATAGCGGACCTATTATGAATAATCCAATCAGCTTGTTGTAACCCAATCACCTTGTTGTCGTCACAAATCTTGCAAATAAAGACCGGTTTATTAGAGAAGATAGAATCGATCCTAGCTCTTAATTGCCATATGATATGCTTCTAGCGTTGCCTTTTCGGAAAAATCCTAGAAAAATAAAAAATAAATACGTCACCCGTTGCACTCTTAACAATGATTCGAGATATGTTTCTTTCATGATACTTTTTATAATGTGTTGAGTGGTTCTTTATTTGCTTATCATAAAATGGCTATGACATACCATGAAAGTGTCAGGATACAAAATAGTAAATGGCTATGACATTACCATGAAAGTGCCATAATACAAAATAGTAAATTTTGATATTAATAAACAAGTAAAAAAATAAGTGGAATGCTTGTTCTAATTTTGTAGACATGATGATGGAAAAGGAAATTGAGTTTGATGATGTTGCAAAAAGCAATTACCTCACTTTCACATGGGCCACTTAGAGATGTTTTTTTATTATGTTTCAACAATAAGAAAAATAATTTTAAAATTAATATAAAAATAATGTTTTTAATCATATGTCATGGTTAATTCAGATTTAGGAAACAATACAATGGATAAGTAAAGGTCTGGGTTTCAATTTTCATAGTGATAATGAACACTTCGTCAACATATAAGAAAAAAAAGTTTCCTATTAATAAGGACTTAATTTAAAAATTCTACTTAGTTAAATCTAAATAGAATGAAATATAATAATGAGTTAAATGCTTGGTTGGTCCATGTGGTTTACAAAAATTGCAGACTTGATCCCAGTGGTTTACTAATTACACACGCGATACCAAAACTTATCAGAAATCAACTCGCTTGGTCCCTTAGATTTCTCTCAACTAATACATTATACACCCCATGTGCATGAGGATAACTTATTTACCCTTGAAGATAAAATGAGAATATAAATTCATCATCTTCTTCAATTAACTCTCTCTGCATCCACACACATTCATCAGCTGTGAAATTGAGCAGCTGGATCACCACACACATTCTTCAATTAACTCTCTCTCTCTCTCTCTGCATCCACACACATTCTTCAATTAACTCTCTCTGCATCCACACACATTAAATTAACTCTCTCTGCCATTGGTGCCATTATTCACGCATTTCAACTGTGAAATTGAGCAGCTGGATCTCGATATTGTTACAGTTTCGAAACTTGTGGATGAAACGGTGTTTTTGGTTGATTAAATGGAGAGAGAAGAAGTTGACTGAGTTGACAATTTGAATTGAAGTTCGATGAAGCGGAAGGTGTTAGTGGTGGTTTTGTTAGGTTTTTGTTTCTCTACGTTTTTGTTAATGGAGGCACAATACAGGAGGATTGGTGCGTCTTCTATGTTTCCTCTGAAACCTAAAATTGCATTCTTATTTCTAGCAGAAGGGAATATCCCACATGTTGGGTTATATCGGACCCCAAATATTTATCAATGGGTTGATATGGGATCGATGGGCAGAAGGGAATTGATGAAACACTGGTTAACACTGGGCTAACCAGCTGGATCGTCTCGTGAATATGGGTTCAATTTATTCCTCCACTCGTCGACTGCTGGATTCCTTAAAAGCAGAACACCGGTGACTCACCACAAGGAGGAGAATAGAGGGGTTCTCCTTGTGACCACCCTCCAGCGTGAGAATAAGTACGGTTCTGAGGAGAATAGTGTGTGTTGTAGGTGAAATAGAGAGAGAGAGAGAGAGCATAATGTTAAACCTGAAGTAGGAGTCCCCTATTTATAGCCGAAGGATGAAGGAGGGAAGGAGGACCTTGCCAGCTGCTGCTGAATGCCAGCTGTCAGACCAAGAGGAATATCCTCTTGGTCTCCTCTGTCGTGCCCAGAGTAGTGGATGACGTGGCGCATCCTTATTCGCCCATATAGGAGAATTCAAGCAGTAGCTGTCGGCCTATCCTAGGAATATCTTGCAGGTCCAGCTGGCGTCCGTCTACTAATGACACGTGTTGTCCTTTTTGTCTGGGAGAGCATCTTTGGTGTCACATGCGATTTCTTCCAGAAGCTTTCTGGATATGCTTTGCTGATGTAGACGCCATGCTGGATAAAAGTGGTATGGTCCCTGCCATGTGTGCATAGACTTGAGACCATACCTCTTCAGAAATATCCCACAAGTTAAAATTGGCTAAAGAAAAAAAAATCAGTCTAATGATTAATGGAAATAATATGTTATTACTGATTCTGATTTCTACACAAATATGACAGTGAGTTCTAATTTGTATTGTTTAATCTTCTCAATTCTCTTATTCAAATAAATTTCTATATGATTAGCATTCTTTCAGGTGAGATACATACTGAGATGATGAATCGATTGTGTTGTGGAGATGATTTGTGTAGCTGATGAATGTGTGTGAATGCGGAGAGAGTTAATTGAAGAAGATGATGAATTTATATTCTCTTTTTATTTTCAAGGCTAAATAAGTAAATTCACATAAGATTACCCTCATGTGATATGCACATGGGATATGTTAACTGAGAAATCTAACTGATGTTAGGGCAGGGGACCAAGCTGGTTCATTTTTGACAAGTTTTGGTACCACGCGTGTAATTAGTAAACCACTGGAACCAAGTGTACAATTTTTGCAAACCACAAGGACCAACCAAGCATTTAACTCTATAATAACACATAACTGGTTTATTATAATTCGTTCCAATGATTTATAGATTCCAAAGGTTTTATAAAATAGTTTCTATGAAGTATTTGATTCAAATAAAATGCGGATGAATCGAGCAGTTTATAAAATTGTTTAGACTAATGTGGTATTAGTCAATCAAAGACGATTTGGTCTATGTGGATATATCACTTTTACCCTTTTAGCTCCCAATTTTTTTTTAACATCTGAGCCCCCAACGTCTTTTTTCTAACCCTTTTGGCCCCTAACACTAACCCGATCCATTAAATGTTATGGGCCAAAAGGGTTAGAAAAAAAAAGACGTTAGAGGCCAAAAGGATTAGAAAAAAAGACGTTGGGGGCTCAAATGTTAAAAAATTCTTTTTTGGGCTAAAACGATAAAAGTGATATAAACACAAGGGTCAAAATCATAATTTACTCTATATATATAATCACAACTTGTTAGCTAAAAGTAGGGATGGCAATGAGTCGGGTTTGGGACGGGTTAAGGTAATCCCAAACCCGATTAGATAAACCTATCCCAAAGCCCGTCGGGTTTCTATCGGGTATCGGGTATACCCATGGGTATCGGGTATACCCATGGGTTTCGGGTAAACCCATTAATTTAAAATATTACCCGTTGGGTATACATGACCCAAACCCGTCGGGTAACTACTAGTGTTATCCTTATGAAAATATATCAATTAATGGTAAAGTGTATAAAATTAAATACCTCAATGTAAACAAAAAATTCAAATTCATAGATGACAAAAATAGTGCAAAGTCGATGTTTCACGATTGTTAGTACAAGAGGACAATGTTGATGTTTCAAAAAAGTTGCACCAAATGATTACAAAAAAGAATGTGTATGCCATTCGCCCATTCGTGAAGACCATGTAGACGTGTAGCCATGTTTGCACCCTCATTCCTTCAAATTGTGTTCCTATAGTTAAACAAATAAAAGAATACACCATCAAATAAATCATAACTAAAATAACATAATAAACACAATAAATTTGGAACATAAAATGTATACTTACCTCGTCACTATCGTCATAGTCATGCACAATTGTTTGACAATATGCTTCGGTTTCTTTTGAACAAGTTTCTATGTATATGAAAAAATAAACATGATTAATATATAAAAATAATTTTATAAAAGTAAGAAAATATGGTTACCTCTTATCTCATTTAACAACCAACTTTGAGCACACATCAACGCTTCCAATGTGCTTGGATGAAGACGACTACGATACGGGCTTACCAATCTACCACTTGTACTAAAGGAAGACTCAGAGGCAATAGTTGTTATAGGGATTGCTAATACATCTCAGGCTATTCTTTCAAGTATCGGGTACTCCAAACCGTTTTTTTCCACCAAGCTAGTATATCAAGATCCATGTCCGGTGGATACACTTTCTCTTCAAGATAATGGTCAAGCTCTAATAAGATACCTCATATGACATTCAAATATAAGTTTTATGTGAAACTATATTAAATGGAAACAAGTATGATAACTAGATGTGGTTAATAAAAGCATACCTAATGTATTCTCCTCAGCGACATATGATGAGTAGTCATCAAACAATCCACTTTCACTCTTATCATTAATTGAAGTTGACCTACTAGATTCATGGTTCCTTACATTCTCATAACCTAACCTGTTGTTTTGTAGTCTTCAAACAATTCATAAATAATTTTTTTATGCTTCTCAACTTTAGCCTCTGCACCTTCTTTAGAACCATACAATTTCGGAAAAGAGTACTTCATAATTATAAATAAGAATATGTATATTTATATATAAAAATATAGAAATAATATGGGATAAACGGGTATATTTATCGGGTAAATGTGTCGGGTAAACAGGTATACCTTATCGGGTAATCGGGTCGGGTTAACGGGTATATCATCAATTCCCAAACCCGCAAAAAAAAAAAAAAAAAAAAAAACTAATACCATACCCGGTCCCAAACCCAATTCTTAGACCCAAACCTGTCCCAAATGATTCGGGTTTCGGGTTTACCTATAGGGTTCAGGTCCGATTGCCATCCCTAGCTACAAGTGATTTTGGATGTTTTTTCCCACAACTTTTTGTGGGTTTTTGTTAAAAATATAAATAAATAAAATTTCATTATTTGTAATTTATGTTTGTTTCAATTTTACTTGTTTTATATTTGTTGTCATACAGGTGGGCCAGAAATGGACTGAGAAGATACTGGACTAATGGGCTAAGCTGTATGGGCTGAGACACTGGACTGAGAAGTTTTTTGCATTGCTGGGCTGTGAAGATGGTTGTTATAACAAACCGGGTAACCCGCATGTGCTTGGTATATATAGACCCAGATCTCATATCAGTCAGTGGTAGATATTTTTCCTCTCGTTTGTTCTCTCATTGGCGATCTAGGGTTTCGTTCAATCATTCTCTTCAATTTGCTGTCAAGTGTTCGATTCTTGTGTTCGTTTTGTGTTGATCATCTTGTTGATGATCATCTGAGAGTTCGAGAGTGTATCTCGGTTTAGTTTCTGAGTTGTATTTCTGAATATTCATCTTTCTAAGGTTTTTATAAACTTCTTGATTTGGGTATCTTGTGTTTGTATTGTCGATGCCATTATTTTTGACATGGTATCAGAGCCATAGAGGCTCTTGGTGTTGTCGGTGATTTTTCATCTTCGATTATTTTTCCGCTGTGACTATCATATCTGGTCAGATCTGTTGTTATTTGAGAGTTCTTCAAAGAATCTGGACAGAGTCGGTTGTTGCTGATTTCAGATCTGTTGTTGGAGCTCGTGCCGTTCAAGAAGCAGTAAACCCTAGATCTAGGGTTTGGAGTTTGGATCTGGGTCGTGGTGAACTGTTTGTTTGCCGACATCAGTTCCGATTGCTGTGGTTGATTCTTGGAAGCTGCCACTCCAGTTAGGGTTCAATCCTTGAAGATTGTAAAACACTAACTGGATTTGGAGGAACCCTGACTTGGGTTCTTTATTTGGTGAGATCGTTCTTTGTTCTTCTCGGTTTTTTTACTATTTTTGCATCTAGTTGTTGATGCCAGGGTAGTTTGAACCGGTTTTGATTGGGACACAGGACGGGTCACATCCTGTTGCATTCATTCTTTGTGCATACTTGCTGCATTGTGCTTTCTTGATTCTGTTTGTCTATTGTTAGGTGAATTGTGCCTTTTATGTATTCTGTATCTAGGTTAAAAGACTTCTACAATAAGGCTTGCGGGGGCACCTTTGAGTGATGAACCCCTGATATGGTCCCTGTTGTAGTTTCGTCATGTGTGATTACTTTTTTGGTTAACTGGTCTAGGTTTTCTATCTGTTGTTGTCTCCTGTGTTGTCCAGTTGTGTGTTTTTGTGTAAACTTGTTGTTTGCTTTTTGTAACTGTGCTTTAAAATGGGAGATACAGGTGGTCCTAGTGAAACCTTAATTACCAAGTTAGAACCTGATAGTCCTTGTGATGTCTGTCACCGAGCTAAGCAACATCGAGAACCTTTTCCACTAAGTGAACATAAAAGTTCACAATTAGGTGAACTTGTTCACTTAGATGTTTGGGGTCCTTATAGGGTTGCAAGTTATGTGATATAGAGCTTTGGTAGAAAAGGTTGTGTTTACATTGATACAGGACATGCCTTTATATAGGCCTTTACAAGATGGAGCAAAAGCATAATTAGAGGAAGCATAATTACAGGAGAAGATTAAGGTACAATTAAAGCTATACATTGACTAAATAATTTAGATCCTAAGTTTGAGCATTTTCCTTAATACGCCCCCGCAAGATGGAGGATCCATCGGAGACTCCAATCTTGGAGCGATTGTGCAGAAACGGGGACCGTGATAAAGGCTTGGTTAACATATCAGCAAGGTGATCTTTGGAATTGATGTGAAGGACACGGAGATGGCCATTTGTAACTTGTTCCCGTGCAAAATGATAGTCAAGAGCAACATGCTTCATTCGTGAGTGATAAACTGGGTTTGCACAAAGATAAGTGGCACCTGTGTTGTCGCAAAACAGAGTCGGTGTTTCAGTGATGGTTATGCCAAGTTCCTTCAGTAGGTGTTTGAGCCAGGTAAGTTCAGCAGCAGCATTGGCTAGCGCCTTGGACTCAGCCTCGGTGGATGACCTAGATACCGTCTTTTGTCGGGTGGACCTCCATGAGACGGTATTAGTGCCGAGGTATAGAAGATAAGCTGTGGTAGAGCGACCTGCGTCATTTGTACCCCCCCCCCCAATCAGAATCTGAGAAAGCCGAGAGTGTGAGAGGAGAATCACGGTTGAGAAAAAGGCCATGATGAATGGTGCCTTTGAGATAGCGAAAGACACGTTTGAGGGCTTGCCAATGGGCTTGGCGTGGGTTGTGCATGAATTGAGATAACTTGTTAATTGCAAAAGAGATGTCGGGACGGGTGAAGGCTAAATATTGGAGAGAACCAACGAGCTTGCGATACGGAGTAGCATCAACCGACGGAGAGGGATCATTTGCGCACAAAGGGTCGGATGTACTAAGAGGAGTTGTGACATCTTTTGCGCCATCCATGTGGAATTGGTGCAAGATGTCCTGAATGTATCGGTGTTGAGATAGAAAGAGCCCTTTGGGAGTGGGAATGACTTCTACACCTAAGAAATGGTGGAGCATCCCAAGGTCTTTGACCGAAAATTTGTTGCTCAAGGATCAGACGAATTGATCAAGAAACTTGGGTTGATTTCCTGTGAGCACAATGTCATCTACATAGACCATGAAATAGCAAATAGTACCATGGTGATTGTAGATAAATAAAGATGCATCGGATAAGGATTTTTGAAATCCAAGGTGAAGAAGGAAGTTTGTAAGCTCGTTGTACCAAGCTCGCGGGGCTTGTTTTAGACCGTAGAGAGATTTTTTGAGTTTGCAAACATGGTTGGGGAATTGAGGATGAACATAACCTGGTAGTTGAGACATAAAGACCTCCTCATGAAGAGTGCCATGTAGGAAGGCGTTGTTGACATCTAGTTGGCGTAGAGGCCAATTTTTCGATAAGGCAATCGAAAGGATGGTGTGAATGGTGACAGGTTTCGTGACGGGGCTAAAGGTTTCAAAGTAGTCTTTCCCGTATTGTTGATGGAACCCTTTGGCAACTAAGCGAGCTTTGTATTTGTCAATAGAGCCATCGGGATTCCTTTTGATTCGAAAGACCCATTTGCAACCGATCAGGTTTTGAGATGTATTTGGAACGAGTTCACATGTCCCATTGTGAAGGAGTGCATTAAATTCATTATCCATGGCCACCTGTCACTTTTGATCCTTGAGAGCTTGGGTGTGAGAGGTAGGTTCAAGAGTTGGTTGTAATGGGTGGATAGTGGTGGAGTTGATAATTTTGGATTGAAGTACTTGGAGTTGGGTTTGCGGTTTCTTTGTGGGCGAGTGGTGGTAGGTACGGCAGCGGGATGCGAGGTAGATTGGGTCGAGGAAGGAATTGAGGAGGAGGCTGGTGTGGGTGATGAAGTTGGTACGGTTGGGGAGGTGGTGGGAGAAGAGGGAGCGGTGTTATCGGTGGATTGTGGTATGGGAGTAGATTGAGTGGTGGAGTTATTAGAGAAGGATCGGCTAGAAGGAATTGGTGATTGGTTTGTGGTGGAGGGCACATGGGGAGGATGAGAAGGTGATGGAGTGATTGGAGTAGGCAAGTTAGAAGGTGTTGGTTGGATATGTGGAGAGGAGATATTGGGAAGGTTAGGAGAGGGTGTTGAGAGAAACGTTGTGACTGAGGGAAGGGTGGTCATGGTCATGGATGGTTGCTTAAAGGGGAAGACATGTTCAATAAATTCCACATGTCGAGAGTGATAGAGACGATGAGACATGGGATCATAGCATTTATAAGCGGATTTGGAGGCAGAGTAACCGAGAAAAATGCAATTGATGGATCGAGGATGAAGTTTGGAAGAGGCATAGGGTCGTAGCCATGGAAAGCATAGACAACCGAATGGTTTTAATTTTGTGTAAGTGGGAGGTGTGTTGTAGAGTTGATCAAGGGAGATTGATGATCGAGGATTGGTGTGGGAAGTCGATTGATGAGGTAGACGGCAGTTTGAAAAGCATGGGTCCAAAAGGAGAGAGGTAGATTGGCATGATGGAGAAGGGATAAACCGGTTTCAACAATGTGACGATGGCGTCGTTCGGCAACACCATTTTGCTCAGGAGTGTGTGGAGGGGTGGTGAAGTATGAGATTCCATTTTGTTGAAGGTATGGAATAAGAGCTGTGTATTCGCCTCCATTATCCGAAAAGAGTGAAATAAGAGGAGTGCGAAAAAACTTTTCAACCAATGTTTTAAATTGTGGGAAAAGCGTGGAAACGTCCGATTTTCGTTTCATTGGGTACAACCATGTATATTTTGAAAAATAGTCAACGAATATTATATAGTATTTGTAACCATCATTTGATTGTTGAACCGGGCCCCAAACGTCGGAATAAACTAGTTCTAAAGGTTTAGAGACTTTGAACGAGTTTGCACCAAAGGGCATTTTGTGGCTTTTATTTAGAGAACAAGAAACACAATGAAAAGGAGCATTTGACATTTTATTACAATCAAGTCCTAAATAATTGAGTAAGCGTTTTAGAACTTTGATTGAGGGGTGGCCCAACTTGTGATGCCAGGAAAGAAGCGACTCGGGTTGTTTGATACTTGAATTGATTTGCTTGGGATTGTGAGGAACGAAGCTAGGAACGTAGTACACGTCATTGATGTTCACTCCCCGCATTAGACGCGCCCCCGTGCGAAGATCCTTAACAAAAAATGGAAAGGAAAAAATTCAACCGAAACATTATTAGTTTTGCATAGCTTGGCAACGGAAACAAGATTATTACGTAGATGAGGAACAAGTAAAACATCTTGAAGTGTTAACGGACGGGTATTAGTGGGAATGGATGTGTGTCCGACATGGGAGATAGAGAGAGTATTACCGTTTCCTAACACAATTTCGTCAGGCCCGCCATATTCTGAGTGGGTGTGTAAAAATGACTGGTCATATGAAGCATGATTTGACGCCCCACTGTCAAACATTGAATGCGACGAGCTTGCCATTCAGGAGTTGATTGTCGGGTTGGCATTTGATTGCGCTGAGGCAGAGATATTGTGGTCCTGTAAGAACTGGGTGAGTTTTCTGCAATCTTTAGTGTCATGACCTGCAATGTTACAAAAATGACAAAAATAATTGTTTCTGTTAGTTCTGTGAGATGAATTATTGCTGTTGTGTTGTTGGTAGCGATTGGGTCTGGGCCCAAATGAGTTGGGCCGAAAGGAATTGCGGGCTTCAGTGGGTCCATCACGAGCAAAGTAATTTGACCTATTATAAGATGCCCTTCCCTGTTGTCTATGAGTCTGATTCACAGTGGAAATCAGGGCAGGTGGTTTCTCCTTAAGCATGGTTCGTTCATGGTCTACTAGCTTTTCGAACAAGTCAGAGAAGGAGATCAGGCTGTCTCTCATCTTCACCGCGGCTGCTACCTGTTTGTAGTCATCTCCCAGATGGGTTATGATGTGAACGATTAGGTCATCGTCATCAACAGGTTTCTATGCAAGGGCTAGCTCGTCAGCGATTGCTTTCATTTCACGAAGATAATCTGCAACATGTTTGCTTCCTTTGGTGGTTGTTGCGAGTTTGGAACGGAGTGAAATAATACGGGATCGAGACACTCCAGCGAAGCTTTCGGTGAGACGTTTGAATAGCTCGAGCGAGGTGTCAGCAGAGGACACGATGGGTAAAATGGTGGCTGAGCAACTACCGAGCAAAGCTCCCAGAAGAATCTGGTCTTGCCGGAACCATAGCCGGTAGGTGGGATTGGTTTTTCCGTCAAGGGTTTTCGGTGGAGGTTCGGTTCGGCCATCTACAACCTGTTCCAGTTCGAGGCCGGTAAGGGTTGACAGGACCTGCTTTCGCCAGGCCGTAAAATTGTCGGAGGTGAGTTGGATTGGAAAGTGGGTATGGGTAGACAGGGTAGTCACGGAAGTGGCCATGGCTAATCGGAAGTTAGGAGGTGTGGATCGGAGACGAACTCGGAGGAGCCTTTGTTAGGGCTCTGATACCATATGTGATATAGAGCTTTGGTAGAAAAGATTGTGTTTACATTGATACATAACATGCCTTTATATAGGCCTTTACAAGATGGAGCAAAAGCATAATTACAGGAAGCATAATTACAGGAGAAGATTAAGGTACAATTAAAGCTATACATTGACTAAATAATTTAGATCCTAAGTTTGAGCATTTTCCTTAATAGCAAGTAGGGAAGGGCATAAGTACTTCCTTACAATTGTTGATGACTATTCGAGGGCTGTTTGGATATGCCTAATTAAAAATAAAACAGAAGTGTTTGAAAACATACAAGATTTTGTAAATATAATTCAAACTCGGTTTAAAAAGGTGGTTAAGTGTTTCAGAAGTGATAATGGATCTGAGTTTGTTAATTCTCAAATGAATTTGTTTTGTAAGTCAAAAGGAATTATTCATCAAACTTCATGTGCTTATACCCCTCAACAAAATGGTATTGTTGAGAGGAAGCATAGACATTTATTAAATGTTACTAGGGCTTTGTTGTTTCAAAGTAATTTACCTGTTAGGTTTTGGCATGAATGTGTTCTAACCGCTGCATATCTTATTAATAGGACTCCCTCGTCTGTTCTTGCTGGAAAAACACCTTATGAGCTTGTATATGGTTTTAAACCCTTCTTGTCCCATTTAAGAGTGTTTGGGTGTCTGTGTTTTTGTACTGTGTTGAATGAAAGTGATAAGCTTAACAGTAGAGCAGAAAAGTGTGTTTTTATAGGTTATTCCCTTGAGAAGAAAGGTTATAAATTGTTTAGTCTTGACTCTAAAACAGTTATTTTTTTCAAGAGATGTTAAATCTTATGAATCTTTCTTTCCTTTCAAGGAACAATCTGTTTTTGAAACTTATGATGCTAATTTTGATAAAACTGTTAATGCTTTAAATTTTTTTGATTTGTATGAAAATGCAGTATCCAAACACCAAAATGTGAGTGATCCCGATGATGATCGAAGGGTTACAGGTGAAGTTGATGTGGGAACGCATGTAACTCAGCAACCTGGGATACATGATACACCGACTGTCATGGCTGATGTACATCAGACAAGTGAAACTCATGTATCCTCAGATAGGGCAGAGCATGTGACTACCGCAAATGAAACTACTAACACTTCTGAGGGGGACACAGTGGATACTGAAGTGTCTGATTTTCCTAGAAGGTCTTCTAGACAATCTGTATTTCCTAGAAAACTTGATGATTTTGTTGTTAATACTAAGGTCAAATATGGAATTGACAAAGTGATAAATTTTTCAAAATTGTCTAGTGATTCTAAATGCTTTGCTTCTACTTTAACTAAAAGTTTTGAACCTGACTCTTATAAAAAGGCTGCCATTGATCCTAAGTGGGTTGATGCTATGAATAATGAAGTAGAAGCACTGCATAGGAATAATACGTGGGAGGTTGTTGATAGACCTAAAGATAGAAGTGTGGTAGGTTGTAAATGGATTTTTAAGATTAAGTACAAGTCTAATGGTGAGATAGAAAGGTATAAGGCTAGACTTGTTGCAAAAGGGTATAGCCAGAAAGAGGGAATATACTATGAAGATACCTTTTCACCTGTTGTTAAGCTTGTCACTATAAGATGTGTTGTGCCCTTAGCTGTTCAAAATAATTGGACTTTATATCAGTTGGATGTGAACAATGCTTTTTATATGGGGATTTAAATGGAGATGTGTATATGAATTTACCTGAAGGATATGGTACATCTGATAGTTCTAAAGTGTGCAAACTAAAAAAGTCTTTGTACGGGCTTAAGCAAGCTCCAAGAATGTTGAATGAGAAATTAGTGAATGCTTTACTTGAATTTGGATTTGTGCAAAGTAAATGTGATACATCTTTGTTTGTCAAAAATGTTAAGGATGTTTTGTTGTGTTGTTGGTCTATGTCGATGACATAGTGTTAACTGGTAATTCATTGGCTGAAATTGACAAAGTCAAAGAATGCTTTAAATCCAAATTCATGATTAAAGATCTTGGCGTTTTACAATATTTTTTGGGTATTGAAGTTTTAGTAGTGATAAAGGTATTTGTATGTCTCAAAGAAAGTATTGCACTAATCTATTGGCTAAGTATGGAATGTTAGCTTGTAAGCCTGTTAGTTGCCCAATAGAACAGAGTCACAGTGTAAATGATGTTCTTAATAGTAATAATGGTCCGTTAGAAAATGTTACAGGATATCAACAGTTAATAGGAAAATTGATATATTTATCTCATACTAGACCAGACATTGCTTATGCAGTACATTTTTTGAGTCAATACATGCATAGCCCGACTGAAGGTCACTTAAAAATTGCCTTTCATTTGCTAAGGTATCTTAAATCTGCACCTGGTAAAGGAATTTTATTTACCAAGTCAAATGTGTTAGTTTTAACAGCCTATGTTGATGCTGACTGGGCTAAATGTTTGAGTACCAGGAGGTCTATTACTGGGTTTTGTGTATTTCTTGGTGATTGTCTTGTATCCTGGAAAAGTAAAAAACAGCCCATAGTGTCCAGATCATCAGCTGAGGCTGAATATCGGGCTATGTGTGCTGCAGCGTGTGAGGTCATCTGGTTAAAAAATTTACTAAATGAACTTAATATTGTTGTCAATGTTCCTATAAAACTGTACTGTGATAACACGGCTGCACTTTCAATTGCAGCAAATCCTGTATTCCATGATCGGACCAAACATTTCGAAATAGATTTGTTTTTCTTACGAGACTGTATAACTAAGGGAATAGTTAAGTGTTTGGGTATAGAATCTGTAAATCAACTTGCAGATATATTTACCAAAGGTCTGTTAATAAAAACACATGTTGAGTTGTGTAAAAGGTTAAAATTGTTTGATTTGATCAAATAATGAAATTGTGAGGGGGTGTTAAAAATATAAATAAATACAATTTCATTATTTGTAATTTATGTTTGTTTCTATTTTACTTGTTTTATATTTGTTGTCATACAGGTGGGCCAGAAATGGACTGAGAAGATACTGGACTAATGGGCTAAGGTGTATGGGCTGAAGACACTGGACTGAGAAGTTTTTTGCATTGCTGGGCTGTGAAGATGGTTGTTATAACAAACCGGGTAACCCGCATGTGCTTGGTATATATAGACCTAGATCTCATATCAGTCAGTGGTAGATATTTTTCCTCTCGTTTGTTCTCTCATTGGCGATCTAGGGTTTCGTTCAATCATTCTCTTCAATTTGCTGTCAAGTGTTCGATTCTTGTGTTCGTTTTGTGTTGATCATCTTGTTGATGATCATCTGAGAGTTCGAGAGTGTATCTCGGTTTAGTTTCTGAGTTGTATTTCTGAATATTCATCTTTCTAAGGTTTTTTTATAAACTTCTTGATTTGGGTATCTTGTGTTTTTATTGTCGATGCCATTATTTTTGACAGTTTTTGCTTTTAGAAATAGTAACACACATGTTTCGCTTTCTTTGTTTTTTTCCTTCAAAATTAAACAAGTCAATGTTTTTTATAATAAAATTACCTTTGATCATATTTTATTTTCTCTTGTAACTTTTTACCGTATTATATTTGTGAATATTTGAGTATGTTGTTATGTCGTTCTTATTTTTATCTATGTCTGTATATAAATTTTACTCAAAACCGACTTGTAAACTTATACGTCATCAAATTGTCTCAGAAGTTTAGATTTTTTATATATAGATTGACGTCATTTACTCTTTTCGTTATTTTAATAATATAGTTAAATATTTTATAAATTTCTAAATATAGCATTGCGACGTGCTTTCTTTTATTAATTAGGTTGGATAAAAAATTTTGTTTCTTTGTTCTTTATCGTTATGAACCGAATCGACAACGTCGGTGTCATCACAAACGAAACTGCATTTTGGCCGAATAACATCAGTGAGCGTATCTTTTTAAGGACTTTCGATTGTTGTAAAATATGTGCATATTATATCTTTTTGAATTGTTATCCGAGTGTTGTTATCATACATATGCTGTAATAAATCAAAACGATACCGACTAAATATCCGCTGAAATGCGCAACGAATCCTCCTAGTTACTTTAAACTTATATGATGATTTTTATAAGAAATGATTACAAACTAGCAAAAGTTATAAAAAGTGGTCACTAAATAAAAAAAAAAACAAACCTTATTCACCCATAGCTATTTACACATTTGGTAATTTTTTTACTCATAAAAAAGTTGAGTTGGATTCTCGAACTCAAACCTAATTTTTGGGTTGTTGATTAGATCATTAGTGGAACATCTAATACTAAAAAAGTTGCATGAAAACATATTACCAATAAAATCATTAAAATGTATAAAAGTATTATGACGAAAAAACATATTAAATATGTTAAAGGTGGTGGCTGCCAATATAGAACAAATGTAATATTTAGAATAAAATGCAATAAAAAATATAAAGGGTTTTATATAGAAATATGTTAAAGGTGGTGGCTGCCAATATAGGCCAAAATGTAATTATTATTCCATATATAAGTTTACAACTTTTTTGTGCATCATCACTTGTACATTGTGCTTTGGATGTTTTTCAAAAAAAAAAACTTGCTTTTTTACTTTTAACCCAAATGTTTTTATCTTTTACAATTTTAACCCTGCATAATTTGTTTTTTAACTTTAACCCAAAACTTTTCGTTATTTGCAATTTTACTTCACAACTTTTGTCACTTATACTTTTCATCTTTCGCAAATTTTCGTTTTACGTATAGTTCTAAATTTTTCGAGTTCATACGACGCAACGTGCATGTGTGGTTCAACGTTTTTGCCTCTATTTTTCCATGTTTGACAGGTTCGTCGCAACACGCATATCCTAGGTCGAGTCAGTGTTGGTGGTCGATGGCGGTTGTGTGATATTAGTACTATTTGACACCGTTTTACACCCCGCTACAACGCGAGGTGTGCTTTGGGGGTTTTTCAAAGAAAAAATGGTTATGCATATGATTGTCGTAACGTTGGCTTTGGGGGTTTTCCAAAAAAAAAAATATTTTTTTTTACTTTTCACCGAAAAGTATTTTATAAATTACTTTTAACCCAAAACTATTTGTTTTTTTACTTTTAACCCAAAACTTATTATCTTTTGCAGTCTATCCTCATAACTTTTTTTACTTTCAACTTTTGTCCTTTATAGTTTTCATTTTCCGCAAATTTTTCGCTTTATGCTTGGTTCTAAATTTTGTGACTTAACACATCGCAACGTGTGTCTTTGGCTTAACGTTTTTACGTTTCGTTCTAAATTTTGCGAGTTAACACGATGCAACGTGCGTGTGTGGGTGAACGTTTTTACATCATCTATTTTTTCCCCGTTTGACAGGTTTTACATAACGTGCAGGTACTAGATCGACTTAATTATAACTAAAGAATCCCCGCCGCATTACGGCAGGTCGCAATCCTAGTTTAGAATAAAATGCAATAAAAAAATATAAAGGGTTTTTTATAGAGTGGTTATTGAGTTGAAAAAATTTGTTAGGTACTTATCAACCTAGTTGAATGAATCATCAACCGGTCACATGACATGATGACGCTTGAGATGACTCACGTCCACATAATGAGGAATTTATTATTACCTACTTATTACTCACACCGGTGAGATTTTAATTTTGTTAACACATTAATACTTTCTTAGTTTGTTGAGTGGTAGGGAGATTTATATCTTTTTATGTTAAATGTATACATTTTAGTCCATCACCACTTTGGTGGGGTGGTAGAGGCTTTGTGCCTCTTGGAGAGAGACCAGGGTTCAAATCCTGGCATGGGGTAGATTTGATTTAATTTAGTAGGGGTGTGTAATCTTTGCCGTTCAAAAAAAAATATATATACATTTTAGGGTCGAATGCTTTTATCTTTTATTTGTTAATTAACATTCGATTAGTAACCTATATTTTTCAATCTATATATATTAATAAATGAGATGATGTGGGCTATGTGTCCTTGAGTGGTGAAGCCATTTTGATGATGTGGCAACCATTGGTTTAGTGGAGTTTGATTTTGGGAGGGAATTGATGTAATTCTCTATAAACAAACCAAGTTTCACAAAACACAAACCAAAAAACCAAAGATACGCGGGATCCGGAATTGAATGGGCCGGTTTTCGGGTAATCCAAATATTGAATTCGGATCCTTTAAATTGATTTCACTCAATTATTTTGCATAACATTCTTCTTGAATCATCTTCTTTCTCTCTCTGTTCTCTCTCTTCTACATACCATATTTGATTACAAACCCTAAATCAACATACCATCTCCGATCATCAAAATACTATAGCCGATCATCATCTTAGGTGACGAATCTTTCAAGAATTACAGGTAAATGTACTTCATCAAACCTATCAGTTCCACAAAATCTCACCTACCGACAATCATCTTCTATCATTTTAACCTAATGGTGTTCTTGATTCTTTGAAACATTCGACAGAGATCCAAGGTTGCAACTGTTTTATATGTTATTTAGATGTTTCTGAATCTTTCTTTTATTCGCTACTAATTATTTTGTTATTAACTTCATCTACGATTATTTTCTTTCAGATCCGAACATAAAAATTGCAGGTATGTTGTTTATTCAGATGAGAGTACAGGATGTTGATTATTTTCTTAATCAAAACGAGATTTGTTCTATTACTCTTCATTCATTCGATTTCCTTTTTTCAAACAGAACCCTAATCTACCGCCACCATAGCCATCATCAACATGGTATTCTCAATTGTTCATTGATCCAGAATTCACCATGTACGAATTAACTCTTTCAGTTTTGGTTTTTTGATTGTTAAAGTTTTGTAGGTGATAAAGGAATCCTTTTTTTTATTTCGATTCAATCTCATTTGGGAGGATTTTTTTGTTTCCTCGATTATACAAGATATTACAGTTTTGACTGTTCTTTGTTTTAGATTATCTATTCATATGTGTACCATTCTGTAATTCGATGTGGATTCGTACTATGGCGATTTGAAAATTTCTGTTTGGTTTTGGTTTCTGTTGTGCAGGAATTTTATTTTTCATTTTCATCTGGACCATCCAATTTTTATTTGCAACGATTACTTTCTAGGGTTTGAATTGACAAATCTGAATTTGGTTATCTGATTAGTTAGGGTCTAAATACTCTGTTAGGGTTTCAATGATTTTTATTCCATTATTATTTCTTTTTTTATGGATATCCGCATGTAGTTTTTTGTACGTGGGAAGATCCTTCAACAAGATATAATCAAGGTTATAGTTTTGGCATTTTCGTATCATTTTTTAATATTTTTTTGCTTATGTTGAATTATGAAGATTTCTATACTATTCGAGGATAATACTGATGCTTTTTGTTGCTTTGAGATGTTTCTAGGAAGGTGGATACGATTGAAGATCTGATTCTCTGCATACATTTTCTTTGTTCTTCAGTGATATATCCATTGTTAACACATGTATGCTCTTCCTTTTTGACGTTTGTTGTTTTCGGGTTTTGTTATGTGGTAGATCTTTGATTATTTTTTTCTGTTGTTTTCGGGTATTGTTCATCCGCTAATTATTCGACAATGATTCGCAATGGCAGCGCCATTGTCTCATCAGAGTGGGCGGTTGAAGAAGATTTTGCCAGGATTGCGTGCAAATTTAGAAGATTCAAAGCAGGCTGAGTTGTTGACGCAATTATTTTGGATGCTTTCGTGTGACACCTGTGTCACCGCGACCATCAAACAAATACCAAGCCGACGAAATATTGTATTTCATACTTGGGATCTTGTATAAATATGTGTATCTTTTGCACATATCAATTCTTGTTCAATTTCAAACTCTACATCGCTTTCTGGAGAATTATACGCAAACTGGTGCGTAAACGTACTCAGTTTAAATGCGAAAAATACTCCGGAACATCAACATAAACTCAACATACCTCAAATAACCTTTACATAACTTAGAAATAAGTTTTGAAGGCTTTGGTATTGCAAAAACAAGTTAATTCGCTTACAGGGACTAAACTTGACAAACTGCGAAAGTATGCCAATTTGAACTGTAATGAACATTCCGGAACATGTCCATAAGTTAAACATACCCTAAATATCCTTTACATAGCTTAGAAATAGGCTTTGAGGGGTTTGGTATGCTAAAATAAACTTTTGGATCATTCAGGGGCTAAAACCGTCAAAAGGTGCATAAGTTTGCACTTTCGCGCATAACTTACGTTCTGAATACATCCGGACATCCAAAAATTTATGTAAGCATCCTTATATTATGCCTTAGTGTTTGGCATGAGAAAAATCCGTTCGTCGCGTCATTTGGATCGTCTTTCGCGCTTATGCGCATTTCGTCGTAACTAAGCGAACATCGCGATCGTACGGCCAAACGAACCAACACCCGGCACATTTTTGAGCATGTTTCATGTCCACAATGTTTAGGCATCATTTTAGGGCCTTAAAGTTGGCTTTACGGGCCTTAGAAGTGTCGAAAATGGCTTAAATACGCAACAGGGACCAAAACTGCCATTTCTGAAAGTATGTGCAGATCAGACAGGCCCAGGCGGCCCGCCTGAGTTTGTGCATATCCTGATGCGGGCTGCATGGCCCCTTTAGTAACAGAAATTCTGTTTTCTAGCTAAGATTGGCCTTTCAAACACACCAAATGGCAATGCCCTTTCACAATCTCAGGAGCTAAGGGTCAAGATAAGGCACCACAACTTTGTGACAAGTGTACGCATAAGATCGTGGCACGATATTCAAGAAACGATCCTAGCGGCTTTACTTTTCCTATAAATACCCCCCCTTTTGGTGAAAACCCACAAAAATCTGATCAAAAGCTCTAAGTTGGAACCTTTGTTTCATACCTGAGCCATTTTGATCTAGATTAGCATTCGGGGACCCTTCGTAAGTGTTCTTTCGTTCTTTTATTCTCTTTTCGAGTCTGAAAGTCAATGTTTTGTTGACTTTCTACATTGACCAGCCTATGGTCAACACGAAGTTCATTGGAACTTTATAACGTGAGCGTGATCACGATGGTTATAGTCCATGGCGACTATACCTACTGATTACCACGTTATCTAGGCTCAGTGACGAGTCGTAGTTTCGACCAAAATGCGCATTCTTGCGTATTTTGTAACCAAACTACTCGTGAGCATCAAAGCCATTTGTTTTGATGCCAAACCTGTTTTCTAAATGTCACACCCCGATTTCCACGTGTATCACCGGTGGGCCCGGTGGGGGATTACCGTGACGTTGTTGGCAACAATATAGTCAAACCACACAATTATATAAATGCACAGCGGAAGCATAAAGATAAATATAATTCAACCTTTTGAATGTAATATCAAGTGTATTACAGAAGTCGAATTGTATCCACAGGGGATCATAAATAAAATAAAGTATTGTTCAGTCAGATACAACATCAAGTTTGCAAGACTATTCGTGATGCTAGGAAGCTATTACCAGCCAAATTTCGTGTAGTACCTGCACTTAATCTTTTGGGGAAAATACGTCAGTTTACACTGGTAAATACGTTCAACTGACACATTTGAAAATGTTTATTAAAATTGATTTGAATGCACGAGGCACAAACTCTTTTATAACTTGGGAAAATTATTAAAATCTTGTGAACGAATTACATGTCCTTTTATGCGTTCAGTAGCCCGGATCCTGTCCGGGTTAAAGATTAATAGACACACCACATTGCGTAAAACCATGGTGTAAAAACCAACGGCTACGTCTTTTAATAATAATAATGTCTACATAATATACCGGGTGTACGCCTACACCGGGATGTCGAGGTCGTGGCCATTTCGTAAAATGATGCCAAGGATATCCAGGACAACGGTCATTAACCCCCCAAAGGCTTTTAAGTAACAAGACTGTTTAAATGAGCCGATCACATTATTCAATTAACCACCTAAGCGATGGAAGATATGATGCTCAATCAAGCGGTATTTTATATACCGTAACCCAAGCCCGTATAAGGGAAAATAAGTTAAAAGTATTTACCTTTGCAAGTATATTCCTTAATGGATTACGTCACAGATAGCTTTTACTGGGGCTCCTATTCTGGAACGAAGGTTTTAATTAACCTATTAGAATCCTAACGGATCTTTATATTGGCCGTAGCCTAGACCGGTTGGTTCCGAATTATAAATACGGTTTAATCGCGCGAAAAGGCGAAAATCGGGAATGGAGTGTGATTCTGACCTAACAAGTTCAGAGACTTGTTTTATATGGGTTTAAAGTTCACACTCTGGATTTTAGGGTCAAAATAATATGGTTTGTCCCATATCGGCTAATTTATGAAAACTAGTTCCATAAGCCGAACCGTGCGCGAAATAGGCGAAACGGTTAACCATGAGAGTCCTACGCTTGTTTCTTAAGTCAATATGCCTTAAAGAGGTTGTGGTATCAGTAGGATACCTTCCGTGATGCCCGTAACGAGTTTTAGTTAATATATCGCCCCGTAGGGGTTTTTCGGTCATTTTAAAGACTTTTAAAGAGCTTTTCGAGTTCTACAGGAAATCTGAGTTTCCCGAACAGTTTATAGAGTCTAAAATACTTTATTTATTATTTAAAATCAGTAGCAACTGGAATCGGGTCAAAAGACCTTGTAGAACTCAAGTTTCTGCCAAAAGGGCATATTCGGTATTTACCGAACCGTAGCCATAACCGCAGGTTATGAGCAAGGTAAAAATTATTAAAAATCTTTAAAATTCCAAAAATATTATTTTACAATAGTGGGTAAAAGTTTTGGTGACGAAATCTTGGTTTAGATAGGCGTTATGCTAATTGCGCCGTTTATTACAAAAGTTTACTTTAATTGCGCTATTTAGCATAACTCCCATTCTAGACCTCGGATTGACGTGAAACTTTAAGGACATGCTTATATTTTAGTAAGCAAGGTTATGGTCCGTTCACGTGTCCGAAATACTCGTTTTATTTTAAAAAGGGCGTTACGGTCAACTTTTAGGCGTTTAACGGAAATGCGTAAAAGACTCGGAAAACAATGAACCGGTCACAGAGGGTTATACCATCATCTAACCTGGTCCTAAGAGAGTCCTAAGGCATATCTATACCTCACTAAAACGGGTCAGAACTGAAGTCAAAGCAAAAGTCAAACTTTTGCGACATTCGGCTCCGAACCGGTTCAATATAGCAAATGGTCGATTCAAACGAGCGTAAACAAGTTTATATACTTAATATCATGTTTTATGAGTGTCTAAACAGGTTGCATATCATTTATATCACAGATTATGCAAGAATCGCAAAAATAGCTTTCTGTTGACTTTTTAAGCATTCGTTTGACTCGACATTTGAGCTAGTTAGAGTGGTGATCAGAGGGAACCCTTTTAGAGGTTTATTACCCACATAAATACCAACTCATAACCACTTTTGATCCGTCATAAGACTGAGCCATTACGGATTTATTTTGAAGTCAAACCGTAGTTACGACGGTTTGGTTTTTAGCTACATTACTAAGTAAAATTGAACCACAAAGGATCTAAACGACTTACAGAAGCTTAGGCTTGCTTAGAGAACAAAGAAGAACACTTGGGAGCTTTTGAAGTGACCAGAGAAGTGTTTTTGAGTTGTGATGAACTTATGCACACAATGTGCTTATTTATAGTGAAGAAATGCTTCTAAGATCATCACACATTGGTCTATAACTGATCATGGATGATGGGCAGGTGTCCCATGGTGCTATGGGTAGAGTAGGGGGCGCCCATGACTCTGGAAGACCCATCATTTATTGTTTTGCCGCTTAAAAGTGCCAACAGCCATTTTTCTGTCGCTGGGCATCGCTTACGGACCGTATGGCTTAGGCCTTGCGGTCCGTAAGCCATAGGCGGATCACCAGCAATCATTCCCCCCCTTACGGTCCGTAAGGCATACCCTTTACGGTCCGTAAGGGGTTAAAATTGTATCTTTTTGAAATGATTACTAAATCTTAGTAATTAATATCGAATCTTTGGTAATTAATAACCTGACCCTTCGGGTTTGAAGGGGTAACTTTGCGATATGGCCCTTGATTAATTACAGTTAAGGACCTCGCGTTATTTACCCGTATCGTTAAGCCCCCGGTTAATTTATTTATTATCCGGAAAGTCTTAAATTATATTATTGACGCTTTTAACCCTTCTCATACGAATTTGATCATAACTTTCTCGTTTTAAAACGGAACTTCGCGGAATTTATACAGTATATTCTGGTGAGCGTATAATACTGTTACAAAGCCTCGGGAACGTTAAAGGGTCACTCAGAGGTATAATTTAAACATGTTGACACGGTTAACCCCTGTAGCTCGTAATCTCTCACTTTCTTCCGCGTTTCGCTTCCGTACGATCCATGATTTATTCGTTTGAAGGTACGAGCATCATTTAGGGTTACTATGCAGTATATTTACCCTTTGTTGACATTTATAACCCTCGAATTTACGTACTTTCAAGGCTTGTCAAAATTAGTCCTTTATTTAATATCAATGCCACGTGTAATCAAATGACACGTGTTAACACATCATTGGACACAAAAATTCGAGGTGTTACATCCTCACCCCCTTAAAATAAATCTCGACCCGAGATTTACTCAAATAAATAGGGGTACTTTTCTTTCATCGTGGCTTCGACTTCCCACGTGTATTCGGGACCTCTACGAGCATCCCATTTGACCTTCACAATTGGTACGTGCTTTCTTCGAAGCTTTTTCACCTGTCGATCTTCAATCGACAAAGGCTTCTCTACAAACTTTAAGCTCTCATCTATATGCACATCTGTGTGTGGGATCACCAATGATTCATCGGCGAAGCACTTCTTGAGATTGCAGATGTGGAACACATTGTGAATTCCATTGAGCTCTTCAGGCAAGTTCAACTTATAGGCAACTGACCCGACACGTTCTGTGACCTCAAAAGGTCCTATGTATCTCGGACTCAGCTTGCCCTTTTTGCCGAAACGCATCACCCCCTTCCAGGGTGACACTTTAAGCAACACCTTTTCACCTACTTCGAAGTGAAAGTCCTTACGCTTTGGATCAGCGTAGCTCTTCTGCCTATCGCGGGCAGCCTTGAGACGTTCCCGAATCTGAACAATCTTGTCTGTTGTCTGGAAAACTATCTCTGGTCCTGATAATTGGACCTCTCCTACTTCCGCCCAACAAACAGGCGATCTACACTTCCTACCGTATAATGCCTCGAAAGGCGCAGCCTTTATGCTGGTATGGTAGCTGTTATTGTAGGAGAATTCGATTAGGGGTAGATTCTTATCCCAGTTACCACCTAAATCGATCGCACATGCACGAAGCATGTTTTCTAGCGTTTGAATGGTACGCTCACTCTGACCGTCCGTCTGTGGATGGTAAGCCGTACTGAAGTTCAAACGCGTGCCCAAAGATTGCTGGAAACTTTTCCAGAAATGAGACGTGTACCTAGTATCCCTGTCGGAGATAATAGACACAGGTATGCCGTGTAAGGCTACAATCTTATCAACATAAAGTTGGGCTAACATATCGGAGCTATACGTCTCCTTGATGGGTAGGAAATGAGCTGATTTAGTCAGCCTATCGACTATGACCCATATTGTGTCGTTTCCTTTCCTTGTTTTGGGTAACTTGGTAATGAAATCCATAGTTACACACTCCCACTTCCATTCGGGAAGTTCAGGATGTTGTAGCAAGCCAGACGGCTTTTGGTGCTCAGCTTTGACTTGAGCACAAGTTAAGCACTTTGCTACATGGGCGGCTACAGACTTTTTCAAGCCTATCCACCAATAATTTGCCTTTAAGTCCTGATACATTTTGTCTGCTCCAGGATGGACAGAATATTTGGAACTATGGGCTTCCTGGAGGATAACATCCCGTAGTCCTCCATAAATCGGAACCCATATTCGTCCGTTCAATCTAAGGATTCCATCCTTGCTAAGAGTTAACTGCTCTTCGGTTACTCCTAACTTTTCCTTAGGATAATTAGCTTCCAACACAGCCTCTCGCTGTGCAGCTAAGATCCTTTCAATCAAGTTATTCCTGACTTCAATGCTCTTGGCATTGATCCGAATAGGTTTCACCCTTTCCTTTCTGCTCAGGGCATCAGCGACTACATTCGCTTTGCCGGGATGGTACCTGATCTCACAATCATAATCATTCAAGGTTTCCATCCAACGGCGTTGCCTCATGTTCAACTCCTTCTGGTTGAACAGATGTTGAAGGCTTTTGTGATCAGAATAAATCACAAATTTAATACCATAGAGGTAATGCCTCCACAATTTTAGTGCAAATACAACGGCACCCAATTCCAAGTCGTGGGTGGTGTAATTCTTCTCGTGCACCTTTAATTGTCTTGAAGCATAGGCAATCACCTTGCCTTTCTGCATAAGTACACACCCCATGCCAGTGTGTGACGCATCGCAGTAAACTACGAATTCTTCTGTACCTTCCGGTAGTGTCAACACAGGTGCGTTGCTTAGCTTCTGCTTCAGAATTTCGAAAGATTCTTGCTGCTTTGGGCCCCAAATGAACTTTTCTTTCTTCTTGGTTAGGGAAGTCAAGGGCGCAGCAATCCTTGAAAAATTCTCAATAAATCTCCTGTAGTATCCTGCTAACCCCAGGAAACTACGAATTTCGGTAGGCGTCTTTGGCTCTTGCCAGTTCATGACTGCCTCTACCTTAGCGGGATCCACCTAGATACCACGCTCACTTACAACGTGACCCAAAAATTGAACCTCTCGTAGCCAAAATTCGCATTTAGAGAATTTGGCGTAGAGTTTCTCACGCTGTAGCAATTCGAGAATACAACGGAGGTGTTTCTCGTGGTCAGCTTGGTTCTTTGAATATATAAGGATATCGTCGATGAAGACGATGACAAATTTGTCCAAGTACGGCTTGCAGACGCGATTCATGAGATCCATGAACGCAGCCGGTGCATTCGTGAGCCCAAAAGGCATCACTAGGAACTCATAGTGACCGTAGCGAGTCCTAAATGCTGTCTTATGCACATCTTCATCTCTGACCTTTAGCTGATGATAGCCCGACCTCAAGTCGATCTTTGAGAAGTAGCTCGCTCCTTGCAGCTGATCGAACAGGTCGTCGATCCTTGGCAAAGGATATCTATTCTTTATGGTAACTTTGTTCAGCTCACGATAATCGATGCACAAGCGCATCGATCCATCCTTCTTCTTCGCAAATGGGACAGGTGCTCCCCAGGGAGACGAACTAGGTCTGATAAAACCTTTTGCCAACAGTTCATCCAACTGGGTCCTTAATTCCTTCATTTCAGTCGGAGCTAGCCTGTAGGGCGCTCTAGCTATGGGAGCTGCTCCAGGAATGATATCTATTCTGAATTCCACTTGCCTATCTGGGGGTAACCCAGGTAGTTCTTCAGGGAAAACCTCGGGATATTCAGAAATGACAGGAAGATCTTCTATCTTCGGCTTGGGCTCTTCAATTATCACCTGAGCCATGTAAATGACACAGCCCCTTTTTAAACATCTAGAAGCCTTGAGCATAGATACGTCCTCGGGTAATCCATACGGCGTATCTCCTCGAATGGTAAGCGATTCACCACTCGGAGTCTTTAGCACTATATGCCTTTTGTTGCAAATGATTTGGGCCTGATTACGGGATAACCAGTCCATGCCTAGAACTATGTCGAAACCCGCTAGTTTGAAAGGAAGTAGAGATAGAGGAAAAGAATGGTTCTTAATGGACATTTCACATCCCTCTAGAACAGTGGAGACGGTTTCTATCGTGCCGTCTGCTAACTCTACCTCGTATTTTACGTCTAGGGTTTTGATAGGCATATTCAATAATTTGCAAAATTTTTGGTCTACAAAGGATTTATCAGCGCCTGAATCGAAAAGTACTCTTGCAAATATATTATTTACGAGAAAAGTACCTGTAAGTACATTGTCATTCAGCACAGCCTCCTTTGCATCCATACGGAAGACTCTCGCATTCGTCTTCTTGTTCTCTTCTGGTTTCCTGGCATTCTTGGGACAGTTACTCTTGATATGCCCCTTTTCATTGCAACCATAGCATGTTGCATCCTTGATTTTCTTGCAGTCCACCGTCTTATGGTCCTTGGACTTGCATAGTCCACAGGCAAAAGACTTTGGCTGGGACTGTGAATTTGACTCAAACCTGCATTTTCCAGAGTGGGGTTTCTGGCAGATTTTGCACTTGGGTCTCTCTCCTGACTGTTGCCCGTCTTTCTTTGCTTCAGCCCCTCTCTTGCCATCACCGTTTCCACGGTGTTTCTTTCCTGACCTTCGTGAGGTATCATCCTCACGTTTCCTCTTCTCTGCCTCCTTGCTCCTTAGCGTCCTCAGATGGACAGCATCTAAAGTGAGAGACAAGGAGAGGTAAATCACTGACCTGAAGGTCGTCGGCCGAGAGGCCTTCACACTAGCCTTTATCGCGGGTTCTAATCCCCCAATGAAACAAGCGATTCTTCTGGACTCTGGCGTCACAAGGTACGGAACCAGGCGAGACATCGTATTGAAGCTCGTCAAGTAGGCCTGGCAGTCCAGGTTTGTCATTACCAATGACACAAAATCAAACTCGATGTTCTCAACCTCGTGCTGAGGACAGTAGTTTTCTTTAATGAGAGAAATAAATTCCTCCCATGTCATCTTGTATAGAGCAGACTTACCTGACGCTTGTACCAACGCTCTCCACCATGCTAGGGCCTCGCCCTTAAACGACTGTGACACAAACTTCACCACATCCTTCTCCGCACACCCACTGATGTCCACAATAGTGTCCATCTCATCCAGCCAGGTGATACAATCAGCAGCACCCTTTTCCCCTGTGAATTCTCGGGGTTTACAAGACACGAAGTACTTGTAGGTGCAGCCCTTGGCACCGGATGCATCAGTATATTCTCGATCACGACGAATACTATTCTCAGCGGACGAGTGATTATCGTCATCTTTCTTGGGTTTGGAGAGTGGTTTGGATTGTGACTTTGGTTTGGAGGGTGGTTTTGATACGGTTCTGCTATGAGACTCGGTGTATTGACGATCAAGAGCTGCCTGAACAGCGTTGTCAATCAGAGCCTTTAACTGTGCGCCTGTCAGATGCACTTACGCATTATCGTAGTCATCTTCGTTTGTATGGCTGTTTTCTCCGTTGGGATCCGCCATTGTAACTTCAAGACGTTCAACTCGGCTAAGCCATCAAAGTTTTCTGGGTCTCAAGGAGCGACTACACTTCTGCAATGGTTCGAGAGTTTAGAGAACACCTTCAGACATGTCCAGTGTCCAAACGGGCGAAAGGTAGAATTCGCATCTAGCGTCTTTGAGAAACGAGCTTTGACATGGTGGAATGGTGTGATGAGAGATAGGGGTGCCGATGTGGCACTGGCTCAAACATGGCAAGAGCTTCGAGCTCTGATGATGAAGGAATTCTGTCCTCGTCACGAGATCAGGGCCTTGGAAACGGAGTTCGACAATCTTAAGCAAGTTAGCGGTGAGCATCGAGCCTACACGGATCGTTATGAGGAGCTAAGTTTGTTATGCCCGTATATGGTTACACCTTTGGATAAAGCAATCGAAAAGTACATTGATGGCCTCCCTGACTCAATACAAGACATTGTGACTGGTAGCAACCCTACTACAGTTAGACAGGCCATTGAGCTATCTGCAACCTTGACTGAATCAAAGATCAGGAAAGGTAAACTTTTCCGAAAAGGTGACAAGAAACCGGTAGGGGATTCGAACCCAATCGAGGAATCAAAGACCATGGATGAACAGACTGAATCCCCTAAGAAGTCAAAGAAGCGGAAGGCTTCTCAGAACTTCGCCGTGGTCGCTCACAATGGTCAAGCCGTCCCCAACCAACCAGCTCAACCCCCTGTTAGAAAACCATACAATGGAACTGCACCCTTGTGCAACCAATGTAGCCTCCATCATCACGCCAATGTACAGTGCCACAAATGCCAAACTTGTGGGCTTATAGGCCACACCGCAAGAGTCTGCCCAACTGCAGCTACGCCAAACCAAGCTGCTCTAGGTTGTTTTCTACCAGGCTCTTGTTTCAACTGCGACGAGATGGGTCATTTCCGAAGAAATTGCCCAAGGCTTGCTAATGCAAATCCAGCACAGGGATAAGCACCTGACTGACTAGAAGACAACATCGTTTAGAAATAATCACGTCTTATGTATTATTTCCTTTTGTTGTCAAGGTCCAAGAAACAGTTATTACCGTTGTTTTTAAATAAGTCTTTTATTTACATTGCAATATATTTCTGTGATTGCATGTATAAACGACATATCCCTTACAATACCGACAATCAAAGAAACCGTATTCCTTGAAGAGCAAACTACCCCCAAAATTCTCCCATTCTATGATCTCTTGCGTCTTCCACGAAATTCCTAAGTACCCGTTTCTTCTAAAGAAAGCGAAGTACAAGGCGCAAGTTACAACACATGACGAATACCCAAAGTACCACTATAAATCCTTGATAGGGTACCTAAGGATTTCCCGTAAGTCCTTAATTGTGTATGCCTTAATTCGAATGTGGTGATTCCTTGTAAACAAAAATCAAATTTTGGGAGATCTTCCTACCTTCTCAGATAGATCCCAGTGGACATTGTAGCCCATCGACTGGTTTCCATATCCGTATTCAATCAATAACAAGGTAATAACAAATTATGATCAAGTTAAACAATTATGTGACTTTGTGCTTATGTGTTCCCTTATGTGTTGTTGTGTGATCCAAATTATGTTATCCAAATCTTCGTAGAGTCTTACATATCCTTGTACAAGAGATTTATAGTAGGATACCCAAAGGTATTACTTAAAATCCTCAATGGACTTCTATGTTATAGTTAAGTCCCTTGGATTATTAAGTACTACTTCAAAATTAGACCCCTTGAGTGGTCTAGTTAAGCAGATTGATCCAAAAATCTGGTTAGGGATATCATGTGATGATAAAGCTGAAAGGACTCCTTGGTGGCCTAACTAAGAAGATCCCCTGTCGATCTAATTAAAAGGACCCGATGGAAGTCACCCTCATCACAAGTTTGATATCCTTCCCCAAAACATTACAAAACAAACTGTGCGGACTGTGCAAGGGATTACGTAATTATGGATGCATACATAATTATGGAATTTAGTGCACAGAAACCACAGCAAGTGATGTCATGTGTCTAGAGTTAACCCTATTCATTTCCAACTCTGATGAAGCAACCGTTGAAAATGACTCCGTTAGTTCATTTTCGTTTCTGAAGATTTACCCGTTGAGGAAATGAATATCCGTTGTGTAATCCTTCATTTCCAACTCTGATGAAGCAACCGTTGAAAATGACTCCGTTAGTGCATTTTCATTTCTGAAGATTATCCGTTGGGGAAAATGAATATCCGTGGTGTAATCTTTCATTTCCAACTCTGATGAAGCAACCGTTGAAAATGACTCCGTTAGTGCATTTTCGTTTCTGAAGATTATCCGTTGGGGAAATGAATATCCGTTGTGTAATCCTTCATTTCCAACTCTGAGGAAGCAACCGTTGAAAATGACTCCGTTAGTTCATTTTCGTTTCTGACGATTTATCCGTTGGGGAAATGAATATCCGTTGTGTAATCCTTCATTTCCAACTCTGATGAAGCAACCGTTGAAAATGACTCCGTTAGTTCATTTTCGTTTCTGACGATTTATCCGTTGGGGAAATGAATATACGTTGTGTAATCCTTCATTTCCAACTCTGATGAAGCAACCGCTGAAAATGACTCCGTTAGTTCATTTTCGTTTCTGACGATTTATCCATTGGGAAAATGAATATCCGTTGTGTAATCCTTCATTTCCAACTCTGATGAAGCAACCGTTGAAAATGACTCTATTAGTTCATTTTCGTTTCTGGCGATTTATCCGTTGGGGAAATGAATATCCGTTGTGTAATCCTTCATTTCCAACTCTGATGAAGCAACCGTTGAAAATGACTCCGTTAGTTCATTTTCGTTTCTGACGATTTATCCGTTAGGGAAATGAATATCCGTTGTGTAATCCTTCATTTCCAACTCTGATGAAGCAACCGTTGAAAATAACTCCGTTAGTTCATTTTCGTTTATGAGGATTTATCCGTTGAGGAAATCAATATCCGTTGTGTAATCCCTCATTTCCATTTCTGAAGAATACTCGCTGAGGAAAATGACTCCGTCTGTTCATTTTTCATTTCTGAAGATTTGTCCGTTGAGGAAATGAACATCCGTTTGCTAACGTCATTTCCATTTCTAAAGAATACTCGTTGAGGAAAATGATTCTGTCTGTTCATTTTCGTTTCTGAAGAATGACTGTTAAGGAAATGACAGGATATTGCCTTGCATATCGCTGGTGGGTATTTGGCAAAGTCACAAATAGACTCCTACGAATAAATTTCGGGACGAAATTTCCTAAAGTAGGGGAGACTGTGACACCTGTGTCACCGCGACCATCAAACAAATACCAAGCCGACGAAATATTGTATTTCATACTTGGGATCTTGTATAAATATGTGTATCTTTTGCACATATCAATTCTTGTTCAATTTCAAACTCTACATCGCTTTCTGGAGAATTATACGCAAACTGGTGCGTAAACGTACTCAGTTTAAATGCGACAAATACTTCGGAACATCAACATAAACTCAACATACCTCAAATAACCTTTACATAACTTAGAAATAAGTTTGGAAGGCTTTGGTATGGCAAAAACAAGTTAATTCGCTTACAGGGACTAAACTTGACAAACCGCGAAAGTATGCCAATTTGAACTGTAACGAACATTCCGGAACATGTCCATAAGTTAAACATACCCTAAATATCCTTTACATAGCTTAGAAATAGGCTTTGAGGGGTTTGGTATGCTAAAATAAACTTTTGGATCATTCAGGGGCTAAAACCGTCAAAAGGTGCATAAGTTTGCACTTTCGCGCATAACTTACGTTCTGAATACATCCGGACATCCAAAAATTTATGTAAGCATCCTTATATTATGCCTTAGTGTTTGGCATGAGAAAAATCCGTTCGTCGCGTCATTTGGATCGTCTTTCGCGCTTATGCGCATTTCGTCGTAACTAAGCGAACATCGCGATCGTACGGCCAAACGAACCAACATCCGGCACATTTTTGAGCATGTTTCATGTCCACAATGTTTAGGCATCATTTTAGGGCCTTAAAGTTGGCTTTACGGGCCTTAGAAGTGTCGGAAATGGCTTAAATACGCAACAGGGACCAAAACTGCCATTTCTGAAAGTATGTGCAGATCAGACAGGCCCAGGCGGCCCGCCTGAGTTTGTGCATATCCTGATGTGGGCCGCATGGCCCCTTCAGTAACAGAAATTTTGTTTTCTAGCTAAGATTGGCCTTTCAAACACACCAAAGGGCAATGCCCTTTCACAATCTCAGGAGCTAAGGGTCAAGATAAGGCACCACAACTTTGTGACAAGTGTACGCATAAGATCGTGGCACGATATTCAAGAAACGATCCTAACGGCTTTACTTTTCCTATAAATACCCCCCCCCTTTTGGTGAAAACCCACAAAAATCTGATCAAAAGCTCTAAGTTGGAACCTTTGTTTCATACCTGAGCCATTTTGATCTAGATTAGCATTCGGGGACCCTTCGTAAGTGTTCTTTCGTTTTTTTATTCGCTTTTTGAGTCCGAAAGTCAACGTTTTGTTGACTTTCTGCATTGACCAGCCTATGGTCAACACGAAGTTCATTGGAACTTCATAACGTGAGCGTGATCACGATGGTTATAGTCCATGGCGACTATACCTACTGATTACCACGTTATCTAGGCTCAGTGACGACTCGTAGTTTTGGCCAAAATGCGCATTCTTGCGTATTTTGTAACCAAACTACTCGTGAGCATCAAAGCCATTTGTTTTGATGCCAAACCTGTTTTCTAAACTTAGTTAAGCATGTCCTAACATGCTTAGCTCGTCACTTTTAGTTTAGTGCATATATAGGGTCGTAAGTTAAGCGATCTAAACAATCGCTTATACTTTCGAACCCGACCCATTTGGTCGATCATTAGGATCCGACCAAACACATTAGGTGACCATAGCTGTAACCTTCCGAGGTTATACCTTGTGGTCACGATGTTAGGCGTTCCAAACGCGTTCTACGCGAATGACGCGTTAAGGTAGCATAATGTCACGGAGTTAGTCTTTCAACTCGCGTGCGGCCTTAGAACACGGTCTAAGTAAGCCTAGCCGACTTAGTGTCGTTGGGTTTTGGTTATGAAAGTTGCAAAAAGGGAACGTTGGATCGCAAGAAAGTTGCTTGTAATACTTGAACACAAGTATACAAGAGAAATGCTTTGTATTATACAAAGGAAGCTTACAAGAGTGTGATGTTTACAAGTGTTTGGGGATGTCTCAAATGAGACCCCAAATCAGCTATTTATACTACATTGGGGCCTATCTAGAGTGTTCTTGTTCTAGATTATTCTTTACAAAATATCATGCCTAAATATCTAAGATATTTGTTACTAAATATCATGATATTATGTTGGATTCTAGAAAGTTCTTTGGGCAGATTTTTATGGCTGTTTTGACCAGCTTTCTCCAGCGTTTTCTAGACCCTTCTTGGCTGTATTTTGGTCCTCATAGTATCCCCATGTTGCTGGAAAAATACGGGCTGTTCCGGAACCTTCCGGGCAGCTCCAAACGCGACTAGATGGCCCTGGAAATGTCTAGAATGTTGAAATTTTGGGCTGAATTTATGCGGGGCGTGACATCCTCCCCCACCTAAATTCGCAACGTCCTCGTTGCGATGCCCGAATGCCTCATGTGTTTTCATGAGTTGTATTGTGGATAACGTTTTGCCTCGGTTCCTTGTGTTGGACTCCAAGGGTGTGGCATACACTTTATCTCCTTTGAGGATGTAAAGTGTATTTAGAAATGGTGCTGGGAAGGCATTTTCTTTCTCAAAGAAATCCAACCCGAGTATGATGTCGTAGTTGTCAATTGGTACAATCGAGAAGTGTAACTTGCCTGCCCATTCCCCAATCTTGGCCTTTACACCCCATGCAATACCTTCGATCAGTATGGGTTCTCCATCAGCGGCTTTAATCCAACCTTCTTGTGGGGTGATCCTTAAGCCGAGTCTTTTTGCTTCGCTTAGTGACATAATGTTGTGGCTGGCACCGGTGTCCACCAACGCCTTAAGGGTTTCTCCTTTTATTTCTATGCTCACAAAGCGAAGACCTTGTCTCTTTGTGTTGCCCTCGATGGTTGTCGGGTTAGTTTGTTTTGCCATCTCCAAGGGTTTTCCCGTTAGTTGGGTTAATGCATTGAGAACTTGAAGTTGCATTGCGCCTAGGCGAACCTCTTCGGTTTCCTCAGGTTCATCATCGCCGGTCCTTATAAGGGCCGTTAGTCTGGCTTTCCTTGGGCAGTCTCGTGCATCATGAGGCCCATCGCAAAGGAAGCAGCCTTTGTTTACGGCTTTTCCTTTGTTATATAATGTTAATGCTCGGTCATCATTCTTCCGGTATTGATTTTGGTTGGTGGATTTTGCTCCCCCACCTTTTGCATCGCCAGTCTCTGTAGTTGCTGATCTTGTCGAACGGTTTTCATTACGGTCGTGCAAGTTTTCAGCAACAGAGATTGCTGAGATAAGTCTTGAACATTTCGTCGTTCAAGTTCAGTTTTGGCCCATTGTTGCAAGCCATCTACAAAGTATATGAGAGCATCCTTGGGCGACAAGTCCGGAATCTCAAGCACAAGGGTAGTGAATTCATTGATATAATCTTTGATGCTACCCCTTTGCCTTAGGTTTCGTAGCCGAATCTTTGCATCGTGTTCGGCATTTTCCGGATAGAATTGCTTTTTAATTTCTTTTACAAAATCAGCCCAAGTGTTGATGGTGCGCATACCTTTTTCGATCTCCATGTGCTTCCGTCGCCACCATAGAGCCGCGGTTTCCTTTAAGTATAAGGTCACCGTCTTGATTTTCTTGCCATCGTCAACGATGTCTATAGCTTCAAAGTACTGCTCGATCTCCCAAATGAAGTCGTCAACGGCTCGTGCCTCCTGTTTTCCAACAAACGGAGATGGCTTTGGGACTTCAGTCTTTGAAGTAGTGATGGTGTCGCCTCGGTTTGCTAGTGCTTGTTTGCAAATGTTTAGTTCCATTTGCAATTCCTTGAATTTTTCAGCAAACTTGCTCTCTATATTGCTTTGTACCTGCCCCAGCTCCTTCATAAACATCTGTTTTAATTCAGCTTGCATGACTTGCATAGCAAGTTTGATGTCGTCTCTTAACTCGCCGAGCTCGCTACCTATTTGTTCCAGCGACTCGTTAGTGTTTGTCTGGAAGATATCGACTTCGGCCTTGAATTCTTCAACTTGTGTCTTGAATTCAGCTATCGATGTCTCCACGTCTTCCACACGTTTGTCTAAGCTTGCGACCAAATCCTTGGACATGTCTCGATTCTTTCTTCCTCCTTTGCGAGTGTCATCGCGCCCACGGGTCTCTTCTCCACCAGCCGTGGTTATAAGTTGAGTCTTATCATCAGCCATCTTAGATGGATCGAAACGTCGCTCTGATACCACTTGTCACGGAGTTAGTCTTTCAACTCGCGTGCAGCCTTAGAACACGGTCTAAGTAAGCCTAGCCGACTTAGTGTCGTTGGGTTTTGGTTATGAAAGTTGCAAAAAGGGAACGTTGGATCGCAAGAAAGTTGCTTGTAATACTTGAACACAAGTATACAAGAGAAATGCTTTGTATTATACAAAGGAAGCTTACAAGAGTGTGATGTTTACAAGTGTTTGGGGATGTCTCAAATGAGACCCCAAATCAGCTATTTATACTACATTGGGGCCTATCTAGAGTGTTCTTGTTCTAGATTATTCTTTACAAAATATCATGCCTAAATATCTAAGATATTTGTTACTAAATATCATGATATTATGTTGGATTCTAGAAAGTTCTTTGGGCAGATTTTTATGGCTGTTTTGACCAGCTTTCTCCAGCGTTTTCTAGACCCTTCTTGGCTGTATTTTGGTCCTCATAGTATCCCCATGTTGCTGGAAAAATACGGGCTGTTCCGGAACCTTCCGGGCAGCTCCAAACGCGACTAGATGGCCTTGGAAATGTCTAGAATGTTGAAATTTTGGGCTGAATTTATGCGGGGCGTGACAATAAGCTACCTAAAGGGTCGTAATGGGCCGTAAGCACTTAGGTTAGGTTTCATTTTAGTATGTAGGCTTTGTTAAACCATATTACACGAGTCTCCATACTCGTTTGGTTTACGAACCCGCATACTATCCGATCCTTCCGATTTTGGTCTGGTATATTAATATAGCTACCTATTAGGTGCCGTTTGATATCCCGTGATCTCTAGCATTGTGTGATTATTGCACAAGGAACTACAAAGCAATCTCAGGTGAGTACATTGAACCCCTCTTTTACTGTTTTCCAAACTGTTTTGGGGTGAAACACATGTGCCTACTTGTTACTTTCATGCTTTCCATGTTTTCACATCATATACCTGCTATGTTCGTTAGTACATTATAGTACATGATTACATTACATTTCATGCTTTGTAAGCCCATTGTGTGCGTACATAGTACATGGTTTTACATTACATTTCATGCTATGTATGCCCATTGTGTGCGTACTTAGTACATTGTTTTACATTACATTTCATGCTATGTATGCCCATTGTGTGCGTACTTAGTACATTGTTTCACATTACATTTCATGCTATTTTTTCCCATTGTGTGCATACTTAGTACATCACTTTACAATACATTCTATGCTATGTATGCCCATTGTGTGCGTACTTAGTACATCGTCTTACATTACATTCTATGCTATGTATGCCCATTGTGTGCGCACTTAGTACATTGTTATACATTACATTTCATGCTATATATGCCCATTGTGTGCATACTTAGTACATGGTTTTACATTGCATTTCTATTGCATATGCTCATCCAGCATATGAACACATTATGCTACATTTTGAACCGTTGTAACCATTTGACTATGTGAACCGTCTTACCCCTTTGATTACACGAACCGTCTGTAACCATTGAACCGTGTGAACCAGTTGTATCTGTTGACATGATTTACATTTGACAATAGACATTTGACTATACATGAACATTTCTACAATTGTTAAACACTTGATCTTGATGGTTTGGTTTGAGTAAGTGATTAAGTAACGAGGCGTGTGTAATATGATACAAGCATGGTGGATACGCCGCTGGTACTTCCTATATATAAGTGTTTGTATGGTATTACATATCGTAGCGTTATTTGAATCATTTCAATTTGAGACATATGACATTTTATACAAATAACACACTTTTCACGAGACATTGTTTTACAAACGACTTATCTTATAGAAACTCATTTTACATGGTTATCCGTTTAACCATACAGTGTTCTCTTATTTATACATATCATCTGATCTTATCGTTTTTCAAATGATTTACAAGACAAAGCAAATTACAAGGTTCATGACTAAACATTTTCTCAAACATAAGTCATGAATTCCGTTTTCACAAAACCAATGTATCTCACAGGCATTTTTATGCTGACGTACCTATTTTCACATGTGTTTTCAGGAGATGATGCATAGGACTTATCAAGACATACTTAGGCGGACTTGTGCCTTAGTGACTTAAAACGAGACAAGAACTAGTTAAATTATGTTATGTACTCTTTGGTTCTTGTATAAAACAATGTACACTTTCATATTTGATTAATAAAACGAAACTTCATTTGCCATGGATTTGAAACAATTGATTCTGTTACAACACTCCCCGACGTTTCCGCCACGTTTTGTATGTTCTACGTGGTCGGGGTGTGACATTTCGATTGAATGGAAAATTCACTAAGTTCCTTTTGGTTACATTTGCGTTCCTTTGCTTATCTCATGTATGGTATATCCGACTGATTTTTTAGATTTTGTTTTACCAAAAGGGATGTACTTTGATTTATATGCTCAAATCTTGAATATTAGTTTGTAATTGCTGGTGTCAAAAGAGTGTAGAATGGCCACTTTTTATTATTGTTTTCAAATGATGCATTTTATTGTTGCAAATAGCTTATCTCTTACAAAAACATTTATGTCAAAAAGTGCAGTTTCTGGTGCATTTTCTTGCTGTCAAAAGATGCAATTCTTTATGGTTTTAATGGTTGTCAAACTTTCCGCAAACTTAGACCATTCCTCAGGCCAGAAAAGACAACTTTCCAGGTCCACAGGTATGCTACAACACTATACACAATAGTCTTATGTTATCCTAAATTTGAATCTGTACAATGACTTTACTGCTGGAATGCAAGGACCGTGACTTAATATCTTGCATCTATAGATGACCAGCCCTACAGATCAGATCATATATGGTTTTCTATTAATTACGGCCTCTTTTTGTTATCTTAAAGGGTATTAGCTACTTCTTTATTGTAACAACTCTCCATGAATATATTTTTGTAAAATATATATACATTTATATAATAAAATTTAAATATCCTACCAGTGAATATTCACGGGTGATAACCTATAATCATATATTTAAAATTAATACACGATCAATATGAATAATAATTTCATACTTTATCGTCAGTTATGAACTTCTAAAATTAACTTCTATATATTTAGTACTTATATTGTATTGACAATTTTTTCAAAACTTTCTAATTAATCGTTAATATAATTAATGTGAACTTTAAGGTGGTTAAATTCAAAATATTTAATTAGGAAACTTTTGACAATTGTAATACATAATATACCGTGTATTATTTTTTTTAATTTACTTTTCTTAAATCAACATTTTGTATACTTTCCTTTATTAGTTCATTAAAAATAAAAAAATACGTAATATATTTTAGCAAGTATGATGTTTTTAAAAAAAAAACATTTAGTCAACCTTCATATTAATTTATTTGTATCTCATTCTTTATTTCCGCTTTTTATTGTTGACATAATATTTATTCATATATCTGGAGAAATAGCTATATATTCTTAAAATAAATTTCCCTCCATTTTAATATATATTAGATGTTCCTTTTTCAGTAACCTGCATTACTTCATTTTCACAAACCAGTTTACAAATTGCTTTTTTACATAATATACATCGTTTATTTTTTCTATTAGCATTTCGTTAATTGTATTTTGTTAATGACACTTCCTTCAAGTTTTATCCCATCTTTCATATAACTACTTCTTTGTTGCAGAAGTTTTGATCGAGTGCAGTTTCGCAAGATCAGTCTGGTGGATAGTTGAAAAGAAGCAACGTCTCGGGCCTCAGCATGGAGCATGGAGAAATGCAGAAGTATGATGTTTTACGTAATGTTGTTAATCTTAAAATTATTTTCTTATATGCTATTGTATAGATGTTCAGGTTGATTTAACTCTTTGGGATGATTATGCTAAGGACATGTGTTCTTACATGGTTAGTAAAGATCGTGAAGCGCATGTTGTCATTGTTGTCCGTTTTGGTGCTGTTAAGAAATACAGAGGTATCTTATTAATTCTACGATTTACTTTATACAATACGTACATATATATATATATATGTTATTTTTTATACAAGAATTTTTCTATTTTGATATATGATTTGTTGTTTATTTATGTTACCTAAAAATAGGTAAATAGGGGATTTCTAATAATTTTGATGGTTCACGGCTTTTCATTAACGACAATTTTGATTAGATGCTAACATTCAAGAAAAAGTGAGCAAAATTATTTATTTTTATTTTTGTAATTGTATCAACTATATTTTTTCTTTGTAAATTTTTGTTCATTTCACATTATGGTTTCCTCAAATAAATTTTTGTAGGTTTCTTGCAAAACTTGCTGCTTCAACCGAGTCAAGTAGCCATGTTGGGTCATATGTGATATGTTCTGTTGAAGATGAATTTTTGAACAATGACGTTTTTTCACCAATTGCTTATCTTGGCTCAATCATACAGGTTCTTTAAAACATTTTATATTTTATATTTTATATTTTAACTACTAACAAAATTTTAATAAGCTTTCATTTCTTTAATTAATTAAACAGCCAAAAAAAGTTGTTATTGTTGGAACTATTGCAGCAATCGTTTCTGATAAGATGTGGTATTATGATGGGTGTAACCATTGCAAGTCCAAAGTTGAGCAAAAGTTTGAAACTTATGATAAGAAGGATGGAACAAGTGATGTTAGAGATGAGAAGGTGTATCAATGTTCGAACAAGGATTGTCAAGGAAAAGATGTTTTCCCGTTGTCCAGGTAAAGTATCTGTTATTCATAATTCTATTATTGTTGATTCAACAAGTAACGTTGTTCGTATTATCTATTTGTCTATGTTTCTTAACTATGTAAATACGCTTTTAAGGTTTAAAATACCAATTCGGGTTCAAGATTCAACCGGTACGGTGACACTTATATTGTTTGGTCATGAGGCGTTGAAGTTTGCTGGGAAAACTACAAAGGAACTTTTATAAATTCAGGACGAGGTAAATATAATAGTATGTTATAGTTAATTAAATTAGATTTAGATATATAGATTTTGATCACACATGAGATATTGTCAATATATATACTCAAGACAAATGAGGTTCCCAGAGAATATCTGAATATCCTGTTGAATTTGAGACGTTGGTTAACCTCAAGTGTGCTTTCGTGATTAGAGTAACAGACTTTAATATTGTCAATGCTGTTGAGAATTATGGAATATCAATTGTTACCAATGATGTTGACATATTGGATGAGCTAAACAAAAAATGGAAAATTGATCAAGTAAGGGATTCTTATATTAAAATATTTTCACTTATTTATTCCTTTAAATGAGGCTTATATAAAGTGTCTTATGATTTCGAATTTTTTACAGCTTGATGTCTCTGATTCGTTTGCTATGAGTCAGTCTGATTTCCAATTTGCTGGTGGTGAAAGTGCAAAGGTTTGACCTTTAAAAACTATAATGATATAGACTTAAAAATTCTTTGGTTTTCATTTTTGTTCCGTTTAAAGGATGGTGTTTCTTACATCGGTGATAACTCTACACCTATTTCAAAGGATTATGTGGCTGACTTGAAGCAATCATCAGCCGATCTGAAGCGTAACCTTGGTGATTTGTATGCGATTGAAGAGGGACTGGGGTCGTCAGCAAGTAAACCTCGCATAAGTGTTGATAGCATTTGTCTTGATGAAGATGTTGCCAAGAATTGATAAACGAGAGAAGTGATTGTTACAATAAAAAACATTTGGTTTGTTATTGGAGTGTTTGTTTTGAGTTTTTTATTTTGTCTTTAAAACATTTATATGGTTTCCCTATTTACTATGACATTTTGAGTTATCTATTTTGACGTTTGGTTCGAAATGATGTTTACTTATGCTTCTTATTTTATGAGATTACATTTTTTTATTTACTAATCTAATCATACGATAAAAAAACGAAAATTACAAATTACATTTTACTCTTATCCTTAGTTACTTTTCATGAAAGTAACACAAATTATTAATTTTAAATTCTTTGTACAAATAAGTTACAATTTTATATTTAGTTTATAAAATATCATGATTATAGAAATTAGATTGTAGTATTGACTAATTTATAAAATTTCGTAATCTTTCTAAATTTAACACCCTTTCTATAATTAAGCTCATTAATTTGATTGTAATTAATTTCTAATGATGTCATTATTTATTCCTTAAATAGGTTATGTCTATAAATAGAAAAAAAATACATACTTCTTCATTTCATCTTCAAGTTTCTTTGAATCTTGATTCAGACTTCTTCTACGTTGTCATATTTTTTCCATCACTCTTTAAATCTTCAGTAAGTTTTCATGTATTATACTATCATTTCTACGTATTTTCATGTTTTCCATTGATGATAAACCTATGTTAGTTTTAATTATTTTTTTAGAAGATAAAAGTGTTGATTCTATAATTATAACCGTGTGTTATGATGTTTTATTTTAGCTTTCTGCTGGTGTTTAGAAAATGCATAATGCGTTCAAACAACTATATTCATCTTCTTCTGACCTTCCAATGAATGTCGTCGCTAATGATTGTAAGTGTGCTTCTTATTTTGTTTTATCATATATTATTGTTTAAAACATTGAAGAGACTAATGAAATTCTTTTTACCCAAAATCTTTCAGATTTCAGATGTTGGTTCTCTTACGTTATGAAAGGTAATTCAATATTGTTCTTAATTTTACATGTATTCTTACGTTTTAAAACTGAATCTATATTGATTTTTAATTTTTTGTTACTCCTTACTTTACCTCTTTAACTTTTTTGGAATTGAGTTAGAACTTATATAATAATGCAAAACACATATAAACAACACATCTTAATTTCTAAATATATATTTGAACATCGATAATCAACAAGCATTTAGATTCGATACCACTGTTAGATATATTCAAAAATATGGTATCTGTCATGATGATATACCACTAATTGTCTTTAAGCTTAAACTACCAACGACCAAAATAAAACATGATAAGAAGAGAACTTGCATGTCCAAAAAAAGATACATAAAAGCAGTAGCACAAAAGAGTCATGATTTCGTCTTCACAAACACCTTCAACATTATATTATAAGACTACCTGTTAACCTACATTAACTGCATCCACGTGTGATAAGATCAGGAGATTTCCTGAACTTACAAATGTGAAATGCATTGTGTCGCCCGAACGAAGGCCATTCTCCTTCATGAACATCGGCCAACCTTCGATTGCATACCTTACAGCATCTCCATTCTTCTGCCGCCTAAGATTCATATCGATGGTTTTTCCATTCATGTTCTTCACTTTCAACTCATGCACACGGCCGTGAAGGGAGTGTTTAGTTCTTGCAACAGAGATGATGAAGATTGGTGAGTTGATGGATGTGTTGATAAATGTAGAATGTAATGATGAAATATCTATTACCTATAAAGTTAACATATATTTATTTATTTTATAATCTTCTAATACAAACGATTGCATTATTTTTTTTACTTTTGTTGTTTTTTAATTATAGTATTTATTTACATTTACTTATTAATGATAATTCCATGATAGATTTGTATCTCTATATTTAAAGAAAGTTGTTAAATATGTGTAATAAAAGTTTTAGAATTTTCACTAGATATGGAAAATAGAATAACCATGTTATTACATAATATCTGTCTTTAAATAACTTTCTCTTATAAATATAGATAATACCTAAACAATCTTCATCCAATTCAAACTTTGATTATCAGTCAAGATGCTTAACTATTTTTTTACGTTTGATATCAAACAACAAGATGAATTCTTGGGTATGTTGATGTTATAATCATTTTTGTTTCTTTATTATATGTTTGTATTAATTCTTACTTTGCATACAGATTTTACCGATGAGTTACCACAATTGGGTAGCTGATTTCAAGTTAGCTCCTGATTGTATGGTTTGAATCATTACGATGGAGGATGGAAGAACTTTTACTGTCAAAATTAGGAAAGTAGGTTCTTCGTACTTTTTCCACGACGGATGGTCCAATATGATTGACTCACTAATATTACCAAAGAATTCATTGCTTTTGTTTCAATACGAAGGTAGTCTAACTCTAAGATTGATATACTTTTATCAAGATTTGTCACTTGCTCAAGGTGATTTCTTATACTGCCAAACCTCTCGGTTGTCTGAACATAGAGATCATTTGGTAATTATTTTATTTGTTATTTTTAAGTTCGTTCTATAGTAGTATTTGACAAATTTTATAAAACTTTCTTTAATATAAAATATTTTTTTTGTACTTGCAGCTTTTCGATAGATTTTTTGTTCATCATAAGTTGAAGAACATACTACCTACGAAACATGTTGCTATAACCGCTTTTCCTAACCGTACATGGTTGGTTGTTATGGAAAAACATGGTCAAAATTTTTATATGACTACTGGATGGAATTAAATTAAAGAAGACATGAAAATTGAAGATTAATACTTTATTATCTTCGACATGATTTCGGAGTCAAAATTTGATATGATGGTTTTTAGAGGCACAGAAGATTTGGTCCATATTCCTGAATGACATCTTGCACGTGTTAAAGTAGAAGTTAAAGAAGAAGTTAATGAAGAAGTTGTTGCTTAAAGTGTTTAGTATTAGGGTTTATAAATGTTTCTCTCAGTATTACATTTTATAAATGTTTACTTCTACAGACGTTCGTATCATTGATTAATCTACCCTATTCATCATGAAATTTTCATTTATTCATATATATGTATATATTTATTTTTTTAGAAACATAGATTAACAACCCGGGAGTATTCCTGGGTTATAACCTAGTATAATATAAAAAAGACAAAAAAAAAATAAAGATTGAAAAAAGGAAAATTAGGGAATCAAGACAACTCTAGAAAATCAAGTCGTCGTGGTGTCCAAAAGATTTCTTGCTTTCTCTTTAGATTTGGAGCACGTGATCATCATCAAATTCATCCACGTCTTATGATTTGTTTCCCTACGGTTTTGACCTCTTAATATTGGTATTAAAGTCGGTCCGGTTTTTAACTGAAACGGTTATTTTTGTGTGGGAAAAAACTAGTTTAAAAAATCCGGTTCGCTTCAGTTTATAACCGTTTTTTGCCAAAAAAAAAAAAAAGAAAACCGTTTTTTGCCAAAAAAAAAAAAAAAAAAACCGGTTTTTAACCGGTTTAAACCGGTTTCGAAGATCAAGATCCCTACCCGTATACTAACCGGAGGTTCGGTGCGGTCCTAAAACCGGTTTTAAAAAAAGGTTAAAAAAACCGGTTCCGGTTTTTTCCGGTTTCGATTCTAAAATCGGTTTTTTTGTACACCTCTACATCCTCGTGTCATGATTTGTTTCCCTGCGGTTTTGACCTCTTACTATTGGTATTAACTCACAAAACTTATATACAAATCAATAAACAATATAAATTATAAAACTAGTAGTATGGTGTTTGTCTCTTATAAAGGTGATATGAGTTTCAATTATTGCAAGTGTAATGTTAGGTGTTACGTGTAATATCAATGATGTGCAAATGCAAAATATCACTTGTATGTGTTTTTGTTGGTTTATTTAAGTTGTATTTTATGCTTTAACTAGGTTAAACCCTCGCGCGTTGCGGCGGGTTCTCTTAGTGAACATGTTCCAACCTATACGTTGCGGCAGAGACGTGACGGGAGTACAGTTTTATACCGAATGTTAACGACACACTATAACAACCTAAAAATCCAAAAACCAAAGTTGAAATAATACGGTGCGGCAGAGAGATTACGGAAAAATAATTTATACCGGATGTTCTTTAAGTTCACTTGATAACATGTAGTCTTCTTCTGTAGCCTTTGAGATTATCAGCCAATTAATATACTTGTATCCAACCCACTAATATACCCACTAATATGTGATTAGTTGATGTGATTTGTTATTCATGATCCAATTAATCCTTGAATAAAATTATAGTAAAATCAGATGTGTTTTTTTTCTTGGTTAATGAAACGTCACCTTTTCATTAACCTTGAAATCAATTTTTAAAACATATTTATTTTACCAAAACCGTTTGTTCTTTCCAGCCACTAAACACATAAAACCATTTCTTATTCTTGAGAAAACTTTGACAATTCATATTTCATTGATGTATTAGGTTTTTTTTTAAAAAAAAAATATTAACCCTAACAATATTATCGCAGCGGACAACCAAACCATTACTCCTTCACTGTTCAATCGAACTTACAAATCAACTCAACCATAATTCTATATACAACAACAAAGCGCCGCACACTATAACAATTTTCTCCGTTTTCTTTTTCACTTCAAAACCCCAAAACCTAAAATTCTAATATCATGCCGCAACTTTTCTTCCTTTTCTCAAATCATAAAACTAAAACAAAGGGCAAAATCAAAAATAAAAATGGGAAGAGCAAACGTTTCAGAATTAATATTCAGGGTTCAGATGAGGCTTGCCCATCATCATCACCACACCTTTATTAATCTCAGATGATTTTCCATCATCGTCATCGACTTGGCAACCAAAAAAGGCCTTAGATGAACCCGCGCCATCATCAATTAGGGCTCAAGAACTGCTACCGTCATCGAACCGATTTCACACCGGCTCAGACAACTATAATTCAAAGCCATAGCACCGAAACTACACAAATAATCAGGCCGAACAACCATCATTATCAACAGGGGCGGACCTACAGCCATGCTTGGGTGGGCGGCCGCACCCCTTGAAAAAAAAGTTTTAGTTTTAAACGCCGGTTAAAATTTCGAGCGCCCCCCATAAAATTTTGCAATCGCACCCCTTGAACTTTGAGCTCCATCATGATGAAGAGGATGTGAAGAAAAAGAATAGAAGGAGTTGCCGGAAAACTTGTTTTTACAGAGGGAGACTTCAGACTAGAACATAAGTTATGGAGAAGATGATGATTTTAATTAAATCTTTAATGTATTTAAATATTGGTGAATGGGTAAAGAAAGTTTCTCTGATATGTCAGTACTAGTAGTACAAGTTTTTATTCTTTTAATATTAACCATTAGACTGATATGTATGTCCACCTTAGGTACAAGCAAATAATGCACCATGCTTCAAACCAAAAAAATTTCAACCATTATCAATATTATAAAATTAAGATGTTATATTATATTTAGAGATTTTTTTCTTTTCGAATCGCATGTACTTTGTAGTTTAAGTATTTTGTCTACTTTTAGAAAAACATCTTATTTCTTATTTTATTACTTATTGTTTAAATTTTATTATTACTTATTGTTTAAATTTTAAATCAGTGAAGAAGTTATCATTCTATAGTATAATATACATATAAAAATTTAAATGTGAAGAAATTATCATTCATATATATTTTTTAACAGCGAAACTTATATTAAAAAAAGGGTCCAGTAAGAAACCGGCAGAACGAGTCACAATTATAAATTGATTCAAGAAAACAACCCTCAAACGGATTCGCAATTACAAATTCTAGTGACAATGTTTTTCTTCTATTATTGTATCGTATATATTTATTGTCTAGTTTATGACAATAACAATGTTTCTTTATTTATTGTATCGTATATATTTATTGTGTAGCATATGACAATAACAATGTTTCTTTATTACTGTATCACATACTTTTTTTATTATAAAGTAGTTAATTAATGTGGATTAGAAGTTTTAAACATTGAATATATTAATACATGTGAGTTATAAGTTATGATTGACTCTAATTAGCAATATGATTATGTGAAATCCATGTTAATAACAATCATGGTAAGAATTTTTGCCATTGAACTGACCCGACCCGACACGAATTGAACTGATTATTATATAGCAGTAGACAAATTAACGAAAAAAATTTCCGCACCCCATGAAAAAATTTCCTGGGTCCGCCACTGATTATCAAACCAACATAAACCGGTGGCCACACAGAGGCTACCACCTAGGGTTTACACGAAGAACATCTGTTGTAGTTCATATGATACGCAACCATGAATTCAACTTTACACCAAAGAAAGCTAAACACAAAAGATAGATAGAGGGTCGCACAGGTCCGCTGCTGCCATAGGCGGCCGCCAGCAACAGCGGGGCAACACCCCTCTCTCGATTTCTATCTCTAGAAACCACTTCTCTGTCTATAAAATAAGACCACCGAGGGTGCGTAAATGGCCGGTAATCGGCAAAAGGAGCCGATAAACCATTGACCTTAGCTAGAAAGGAAGGAGGAAGAGAGAGATCAGAGAATTCTCTCTCTTATGCATGTTAAACCCCAAAGAAACGTGGCATATAACTGGCAAAGGACAGATGTCTCACGTATTGGAAGGGTGGAAAGTGTTACAGCTGTCAAACGAAACACCAAACCATCCTAAGGTTTTCTAAACTGGTTTTCAAAGTACACATGGTTAAGTACAGAGCACAAACCCAGAAGCACGCTAATTCATAATAGTTAATACATATACAGTCAACTTAGTTAGAATACCGTTAGTTGACGCTTAGGTTTAGTTGTTTTACCGTCACGTAGTTATGTGGTTTTTAGTTTGTACTGAGATAAATAGTAGGCTAATCAATGGAGAAAACACTTTTCCCTAAATTCATTTCTCTGATCATCGTCCCAAATTACATGGTATTAGAGCAAATTCTTTGATTCTGCTCACGATTATCACTGATTCTTCATTGATTCTTCATTGATTCTTCATTGATTCTTCATCTGTTCTTCATCAATCATCTTCTTCATCATTGTCTCTTCATCCGTTTCTTTTTTTCATCTAAAATGGCTGACACACAACCTAATACAACAATTGATGCTTCAACTCCTCTAAATCTTCATCCATCGGATCATCCTGGTATGATTCTTGTTTTTAAACAGTTTGATGGATTTGGATTCGGATCATGGGAGAGAGCAATGTCTATTGCTCTTTCAGCGAAAAAAAAAGTTCGGATTTGTTGATGGATTTGTTACATCTGTTTCTAACCCTAATCTTTGGAAAAGATGCAATGATATGGTTATCTCCTGGATAACCAATACTTTATCAAAGGATATTAGTGAAAGTGTGCTATATGTTCAAACTGTGAATCAACTTTGGAAGGCATTGAGTGATAAGTATGCTCAAGTTAATGGTGCAAAACATTATCAATTGCTGAAAAGTCTTTCTGAAATTTCACAAGGAAGCAACGGTATTGCAACTTATTTTACTAAAATTAAAGGTATCTGGGATAAATTAAGCTCTTTATCAACAGTTCCGTTGTGTTCATGTGGTGCTTATACTGAAATTGCTAAGAAAGAAGAAGAACAAAGACCGATTCAATTTCTCATGGGATTAAATTCTAGTTATGAAAATATAAGAGGAAGTATCTTGATGATGCAGCCTTTGCCATCAATCAGCAAGGCTTATTGTATATTGATACAAGATGAAAAACAAAAGGAAATTCATCCTAATGTTCAGATTTTCCTGATGTGTTTTCAATGAATGTTCAAGCTAGGTATCAAGGAGAGTATAAGAAACATGTTTGTAATCATTGTAAGAAGCCTGGTCATACTGCAAATAAGTGCTACAGATTGATTGGATTTCCAAAAGATTTTAAGTTCACAAAATCTAAGCATGTTGTTGCAAATGCTTGTACTAGTAACACTGATAATTCTCCTACACATGTTATGAGTTCCGGAACTAGTCTTACACCAGAACAGTGTCAAAAACTGATTGATTTTCTTCATCAAACTCAACTTGGAAATACCTCTGATGGAAATTCTTCTTCTAATGAAATCAGATATGCCAACTTTGCAGGTATAATGTCGTGTTCTTTCTCAGCTCATTCTGTTTTAACATAGATCACAGATACAGGAGCGAATGATCATATGTGCTTTGATGAAAGTTTATTCATAGATATTAAACCACTTATCAAAACCAATTTCTGTTTTGCTTCCTAATAGAAATATTATCAAAGCAACAAAGATTGGAACTATAAACTTGTTACTAGATTTATCTCTACAGGATGTTCTGTTTGTGCCAGATTTCAAACATAATCTGTTATTAATACCAAAATTATGTGTTCAAACAAAAGGTCTGGCATGTTTCTCTGATAAAGCATGCTTGTTGCAGGCCCCTTCTCTGAAGAGGACAGTGGTTCTTGGTAGACTACTTGATGGGTTGTACATTTTCAAGAAGAATGAATTAGTATATCCTACCAGTTCTGTTTCTGATTTTAAATCCATTTTTAGTAATGTTGTTTCTTGTAAGACATGGCATAATAGGCTTGGACATTTGCCTTTGTACAAGCTTAAATAATTATCTGTCTTTTCTCCTGTTAATGTTGATCAAGTTGAGTGTTGTGACGTTTGCCCAAAGGCCAGACAACATAGATTACCCTTTCCTCATAGCACAAGGGAATCTGATCAAATCTTTGGTCTTATTCATGTGGATGTATGGGGACCATATCACACTTCTACCTATAATTGTTTTAGATATATTTTAACCATTGTAGATGACCATAGCAGAGTTACTTGGACACATCTTCTTTCCACCAAAAGCAATGCTTTTCATATATTACAAAATTTCATTCAAATGGTTGAAACACAATTTCATAAGAAAACAAAATGTTTAAGATCAAATAATGCTCTTGAGTTAGGGTCAGCTCATACTCAATATTTACTTTCTAAGGGCATTATACACCAAAAAAGTTGTGTTGCCACTCCACAACAGAATGGTGTTTGTGGAGAGAAAGCATAAACATTTGCTTGAAACATCAAGACCTCTTTTATTTCAATCCAATTTACCTTTAAAATTTTGGGGTGAATGTGTTCTTACTTTTACTCATCTAATCAATTTGTTTCCTACAACTCTTTTGAATGGAAAAAGTCCACATGAGGTGTTATTTGGGAAACCTCTTTCTTATTCACATCTGAAAGCTTTTGGTTGCCTTTGCTATGCTTCCACTTTGAAACAAGGAAGAGATAAGTTCCAAGCTAGAGCTAGCCCTTGTTTATTTCTAGGATATCCAATGGGTAAAAAGGGTTACAAACTTTACAATCTGCACACTCATCAACTTTTTATTTCTAGAGATGTTTTTTTTTTGAAACATTGTTTCCTTCTATTCCTGTTAACTCTTCTATCTTTCCTACACTTCAAGTTTCAGATGATTTTTTTTATCATGTTTCTTATTACTCTCCATCTACTACTCAAAATTCATCTATTGGTTCATCAAATCCTTCTTATACTGTTAGTTCTTCAACTGATACTTCTGTTGGTTTTAGAAGATTCACAAAACAAATTATCACTCCTGCATATCTTGTTGATTATCATTGTAATTCTGCTTCTTCTTGTCCTCATACCATTACCACTCTTCAAGCTAGTCATCATGTTAATCCATTTGCATTCTCAGTCTGCAGTCAAGTTCTTTCTCAAAATCTTACAAATATTCCTGAACCATCTTCTTATAAAGTTATTGTTGTTTCTCCTGAATTGCAACATGCAATGCAGTTGGAACTTGATGCTTTGGCTAAAAACAACACCTGGATACTTACTTCTTTACCCTCTCACAAGAAACCAATCAAATGCAAATGGGTATATAAGGTTAAGTACAAGGCCAATGGTGCTATCTAATGGTATAAAGCAAGGCTTATGGTTAGAGGGGATACACAAGAGGCTAGAATTGATTGTCATCAAACTTTTTCTCCTGTAGTTAAGATGACAGCAGTTAGAAGTCTTGTTGCTACTGCCACAAAAATGTGTTGGCAAATGTACCAGCTAGATGTAAATAGTGCATTCTTGCATGGAGATTTAGATGAAGAAATATACATGGTTCCTCCTCCTGGTATGGTTTTACAAGATCCAACTCAAGTTCTTAAACTTCAAAAATCATTATATGGTCTTAAGCAGGCTTCGCGGCAGTGGATGGGAAACTTTCAGAGGCTTTAAAATCCAGAGGTTATCTTAGGTCCCAAAATGATCATTCTTTGTTTTCGAAAAGCATGAGGTCTTCTATGTTGATGATCTTGGTTACTGGTAAAAGTGAACAAGAAATCTCAGATTTAAAGTCTTTTCTTGATAATACTTTCAAAATCAAGGACTTAGGTCATCTCAATTATTTTTTGGGAATAGAAGTTTTGAAAGTTGATAATGGAATTATATTGACACATAGAAAATTCGCTGGTGATCTTTTACAAGAACTCAAGGAATTTCTTTTTCCACAACCTTCTCTTTGTCCTCTTCTTGCAAGTTTACAACTTTCTACTAATGAAGGGCTTCCCTATCATGATCCTTTACAATACCGACGTTTAGTGGGTAAACTCAGTTACTTAACACATACAAGACCGGATCTTTGCTTTGCTGTTCAATTTCTTAGTCAATTCATGGCTAATCCTCATTTACCACATTGGCAAGCAGCTCTCCATACTTTGAATTATGTTCAGGGGACTTCTACTCAAGGTTTATTCTTTAATAATTCTTCAAACTTCAAACTTGAAGCATTTTGTGACTCTAATTGGGGCCTCTTGTCCCAACACTTGGAGATCAGTCACATGATATTTCATTCTTCTGGGTGGCAGTCCTATTTCTTGGAAGTCAAAGATTCAAGCTACTGTTTCGTTAAGTTCTGCTGAAGCAGAATATAGATCCATGAGACGGGTTACTGCAGAACTTACATGGTTAACCAGATTACTTCATGAGTTTTCTGTCCCATCAATTGTTCCTATTCCTCTTAAATGCGATAGTCAAGTTGCGATCCATATTGCAAAAAACCCCGGTATATTATGAGAGAACAAAGCACATTGATTTAGTGTCATGGCCCCCGCACCCGGTTTGACCCGATCCAGGAGCCACGGGACAGAAACCTGTGGTACAGCGGAAGTCTAGCAGGATCGTTTAAACTTAAAAATGCCCGAGTATTATTTATTTCATAATTCGGGATAACCCCGTAATTTACAGTAGAGAAATTTCATAGGAATTCCCTTATTTTACAAAACATGTTTATTTATTTATTTATTTGAGCCACTACTTCAAGCTTGGGAGTGCTCCGTAGCACTTGTTCTTGATTCACAGTAGGTCACCTGAAACATGTTAAAAAAATATTTTTGTCAGCGGGGAAATACTGAGTGAATCATTCATTTTGATAAAATGACACATAGTTATAAATTACAGCATAAGAGCGATTACAATGACATTTATCTTATTTTTATCTGGCGCCGGTGTCACCTCCTGGTGACGATGGTCATGCCACTATTGGGTCCTTCCCCAAGTAGTGACGATTATCACAGTTAGGATTTAATAGCCTAACCGTGAGAAAATTAGTAATGTGCACAATACCCCACTAGCCAGTGATTCAAGATAACCACAACTTAATCCTTGTAATTATAACGTCTGAAAATAATTTGAGGTATTGTAAAACAGTTGATAAAAAGAGAATGACTCACATTGCAAGTTTATACGGGCAGGGTTTAGCCTACTGATAAGCCGAATAACCTAGTTTGAACAACAATGCACACGAACCAGGTTAGTAACTAATACAGCATTTACGATCACTCACGAGATACAACCCTCACAACGAATGACAAAGTGCCATACTAAACATCCATCGAATTAACGACGAATGACAAAGTATAACCCTAATGTGGGCAGCACTTAAACATCCATTGGATAGTTTCAATCGACCGGATATTGAATCGTAGCAGCGATCGAGTTAATACCCGGTATCGAGGCAGCATCTCACTATATGAAATTATAGATTTGGACAGTATATCTTCTTTTTTATCGAAATTTTGATCACAGATGAACTGCTCGTAGCCTAGCCATTTATAGGAAAATTTTGGGTTTTACGCGGCCCGCGTAAACCCATATGCAAGTCTTACGCGGCCCGTGAGGCCGCCTAGTCTAGGCGTAGGTCTGGTTGGTCACAAGTAGGGTCACCCGGTAGTCGACACGTGGTCCCGGAATACTTATCCGGTCAAATATAAGTTTACGCGGACCGCGTAAACATCCCCTATGGTTTACGCGGCCCGCCTGGAACCCTAAAACTTATCCGGTGATTCATTAAGTTGTAGCGGCCCGCGTAAGGTTAAGCTATCCCTTACGTCGCCCGCCTAAAACCCAATTTTCTTGTTTTTCTTGGTTTTTCATGCACAGTAGGGTTTCAGGGGTCCGGGTTTACATCTATAGGTTGGTTAGGGACATTTTTGAAGGTCCTTACATTTAGATTGCCATTTTAATTTGAGTTTTATATCATGAAAAAAATACTAGATTATTGCAGAACTTACATGGTTAACCAGATTACTTCATGAGTTTTATATCATGAAAAAATACAAGACGGACTTATTGCTTTGTCTCATATCTCCACTAAAAGTCAACCTGCTGATTTGTTTACCAAGAGTTTACCACATCACAAACATTCTGTTTTGATGTCACAACCCCCGATCCCTTTTCCCCGGGAGCGGGCGGCCACGAGTCTCAGAGCGGTGGTATCGGTGTTTATTAATTTGGCAGCGGAAATTTCATCAGGACCGTAGTTAGGAAATAGTTTATCAGAGTAAAACACCACACTTTTATAATTAATAATTATATGGGAAAAAACCCAAGTTTCCATTACAAACATGTTTATAGGGATAAACCCTAATTTATTGAAATAAAACTTCTTCTTTATTTAGGTAACTTTTATAGCCACTTTTCCAAGCCTTCAGTGCTCTACAGCTGGCTGTTTGGTTTTAACATTTTGTTACCTGGAACGCGTTTTAAAAAGTTTTATCAGCAAGAAATACTTGCGAGTGAATCCCAGTTTAATCAAAACAGGTTTTATCATTTTACAGCATTGAGGGCATCCGCAATTACATTTGTTTACATCTATCAATTTACCACCCATGGTAGTGTCAATCCTGACTTGTGGAAATGTTACTACTCACAGTGTAGTAACAAGTTATGTATACAAAACCCATCATACCGACAGTAATTGTAGAATCACAAATACTCAATCACTGTTAAATATAATTTAAAATAATTGAGGTTTTGTAAAAATAGTTTACAAAAAGAGGAATTACTCACTTTGCTGTTTTAGGTATTTCCTGGTGACTTCCTGGTTATAATCTATTAAAATTAAACAATGCACACGTGTTAGTATAATAACTCAATTTACATTAGCTATACCCTCCCCCCAGGACAGAACTCCAACGACTGAGTCGGGCAGAGCCTAGACATGCATTACGGAGCTCTAGATCAATCGGGTAGAGTAACTAATACGTAACCGGGGGTTATAATACTTACAACGAGGCAGAGCTTCGCTAATTAGTGGGTATTATGCCCGAAAATAATTTCTAATATTCAGAAATTGAGAGAGAGTTGCGAGAAATGAACGATTTTCAACTGAACGCCGAACTCTCTATTTATAGGGCTGGAAATGGGGGCTCTCGCTTCCCGTGAGAGAAACAAGAGGGGCCTTCGCGGCCCGTGAGGCCTTCTAGGGTAGGCCCTAGCTTTGCTGAGTTGACGGCTAGCTTCGACACGACTGGGATACGTGGCGGCACCGGGTTGCGTCTGGTGACATGGGATCGCGGCCCGCGATGGACACACTTAAGTGTGTCGCGCCCTGCGAGTGCCCCCTATTTCTTGTTTTATTTGATTTTTAATGAAATAAAAGTATTTCGTGGTCGTTTTTCGTATACGGGGCGTATTTTAAGACATATAGGGGTGTTGTAAGGATTTTAGGAGAGTTGTTATATTTGATTTCCAAGTTGGTGGATATGGGGTGTTGGTTTATTTAAATTGTATTTTATGCTTTAATACTTGTACAGTCAACTTAGTTAGAATACCGTTAGTTGACGGTTAGGTTCACTTGTTTTACCGTTACGTACTTAGGTGGTTGTTAGTTTGTAGTGAGATAAATAGTTGGCTAATCAATGGAGAAAACACTTTTTCCCAAATTCATTTCTCTGATCTTCTTCCCAAATTACAGTTTTATATCCACGTCACACACATAAATACGAAAAGAAAGTCTATTATTAATTTACATAAAATTTATATCTAAGGTTTTAGAAATTTTTTATATGGATAACATTTGTTTATCTGGTCATAATTAACTCACAAACATAAAGGCTCCATTAGGGGTGTGCAATAACCAAACCATTAACCGAAAACGAACTGAAAACCGACAAAACCGAACCGAAATTAACCGAAAGTCGGTTAACGGATATTTTTTTTACCATCGGTTAACCGAAATTAACCGAACTGAACCGAATCATTTATTTTTTTATATATTTCTAGCTTTTATACCTCTTATTCATGTATTTCATGTTTCATACTTTCATTTCATGTAATAATACCTCTATAACTCTATTTCATTAATTTATGCCTTCATTTCATTTATTTATACATTCATTTCATTTATTTATACCTCCAACTAGTCTAAGTACCCGTGTGTTACACGGGTGGCTAATAAGAAAAATAACTACTTTAACATTGTTGACGTAAATATTTTAATTATATGTACGTTGAGTTGAAATATTAACGGAAATGATAGAGAGTACACTAAATAATTGAAATACATGAATACAAACAAAATAAATATTAATATCATAAACATATTAATACTGAATTCATATGGATTTGTTGATGCATCGTTTAACACCTAGCATTACAAATGGAAAAATGGAAACACTCAAGAGCACCGAACCGGCGTAGCCTCTTAAAAAAGACCTGCATTGCATCCAAATGCCTCCTTATACCTGTGAGCTTCATCAACTATCACATACCTGGTTCATAAGTGATAAGTTTAGTATTAGGCCATATTTAGAAAAAGGGAAAAAAATGAGAAAGTTCTAGCCAATCTGTATAAAGACATTATTTGTAAAATTGTATAACACCAGCATGCATGCATTAGAATAACCACATACCCTTTGTCCACATCATGATAGCCATGTCTATTACAACTTTAAGTTACGCACCAGAACGCATTAAAAGTAATTCCACAACCGATTGGAGAAGTTCTTTTCTGAATTTACACTCGCGTTGATGCCTTAATTAGGCTACTAATTTCCATCAAAGCACAAAAAGCAGCACAAGTTGGAAGATTTTATGGCACTTACAATGAGCAAAAATAGTGACAATAATATTATAGTAAATAAACTTAACAGAGTAATAAAATAAAACAAAAAAATAGCATATACAAAGTTATTTGGTTTAAAGAGCTCAAAGTAGACTTCTCTCACTTCAATGGTAAGCAACTTACGTATATGCTCACATAGCCTTAGCAACTGCATTCCTATGGATAAATAAATAGAATGCTAGAATTTACCGGAGACATCATAGACAACCGGTCATACGCCAAACATCTTGAGATCAATCGGCAATCGGATCTGTTGGACTTCAAATCTGAAGCGCAAGAATCGCAGCTCAAAGAACACCACAAAAAGCCTCAAATATTTTTAATTGTATAAAAAGCCTCAAGTGATGCGTTGTATTAACAGTTTTTCATTTATTTTCATTGATGCGTCACAAATGTGATAATTTTATTCAAGAACCAGATTATAAAGTTTAAAAGGAAATGGGTTATATGGATTGGAAGTTCCTTATTTAATCATTTATTCAAAAAATTAGATTACTATCTAATAGTGTCGATATTGTATTAATCAATCGTCCATTTTTCTTTTAAATGGGAAAAGGTGTTTGGGGTTATCCCAACCTACACTAAAAGCAATTGCTCTGACTCGTTACTTGACTCCCTTGACCCCAACCATTTTTCATGACTACTATTTTTCAGGTTTCAACTAAAGCAAACCTTATATTCAAAACTTTTGAAGAACCACATACCTAAAACGCAACCTGCTCAACAATGGTTGCCACGCAAGAGAAAGGTCATGAGACCATTACAGATAATTTGTAGTAAAAAATAATGAAACATAGACAGACAAATAATGAGCGTATACGAACAACTCACTACCAATATTTATATTTAATATCATCAGTTCTAAAATAGCTTTACATGGACTTAGTAAAGATGAAACAGGCTAAAATCATTGTACAAATTTTATCATATTAGAAAGTCTAGAATGTCAGCCTAGTCTTTTTTTACGCTTTTTTTGTCTCGTCGAGGGCCCAAAATAATTTTAACATCCATGGAGACGGGGTTGAGGCTGGCGTTTGACCAAGTTAAACAACTTTTTCAAAACATGAAACCAAGTTATGCGTAGCATAAAAGTCGAGCAAGCAAAATTTGGAACCAAAAAACTAAGTTAAGTGGTAAACCCAACAGCAACAATTCTGCACCAAACAAAAATTTTCAACTCTCTAATTCATTATTCACAACTCAAGAAAGCCTAATATTGGAAGCCCAAAATCAAAATGAAAAGTAAAAGGCGTAATAGTATTGCCATGTGGTAAGTCCTTATTTAAGAGCGCCTCGCACTTTTCATAACACCTCGCTCTTTTGAAACTGATATTTAAAAACTGAATAGAGTTTACCTTGGTATATTTTGTCATAGTATTCCAGGTGGTAGGTACTTATTTAAGAGCTCTTAGGCAATCTTTGTTGGAAGATCAGAAACCGCTCCGTGAACCTGAAAAAACAAATAAATGTAATAAAATATTGCAAAAGTTAAAAAAAATTACATAGCTCACAAGTATGAATAGTGAATACACACCCTTTCATCTGCAATAATATGTATTTTTCCCAGTTCAAAAGCCGCAGTTGCATAAACATCAGCTAAGAATCCCATAATGGTTCTAGCTGACATGAATCCTCTTCATAGAGCAGGATCCCTAATCAATTGTAATGTGGTCCATTCCTGTGATGCAATTATGAGGAAATAAGATCAACATATAGATAAAATATGATACTTTCTCATTTCGAAGTGATAAAAAAGTCGATATCTTATAATAGCATTATTTAATGAATAAAATAAGCAAAAAATCATGCACTGAGGGTTGAGACGATTCACACTAATATCGTTGTTTCCTATGTATGCATTTAGTTAGCCGTTATTATGGTATTATTGTATTTACTATACCAAAGTCAAATACAAGATCAATCCATTTACGTTAACCTGAAGATTGTGACATGTAATCAATCCATTTTATTTTCCAAACTTGAATATGAAACAAATCCATTAATATATATTATTATACACCAGGTGCCAGTAGTACTGTACTGATACCATTGCAACGTGTAGGGTAAAATATCAAAGTTATCAACAACAATTAAAACTGAATTTCTTACCAGTCTAACTACAACTTATTCTCATAGTTAAATCTGTTATTCCACAAATTCATGCTACATCTGATCCGCCAGCAGCCTTTGCAAACACCTCATCTAGAAACATTAATATGACTTCCGTAGAAACAAAACTATTCAAATTTAAAGAGAGTTGGATCAAAAACTAAAACCAGATGGAACAGTGGATCAAAGTCATAATTAGATTTAAAATTGGAAGTCAAAATTCAGGTTGTCAACTTATTACTCATTCCATAAGATGAAGTACAATACATAGCATGATTAAACAAAACTTATGAAGACTTTTAGCAGCCCATTTAACAACCCAAATAAACTGACCAATTCGTTAAACCCGAACACCGATTGAACAGAGCTTATTTGGGTCGGTGTTCGATTACATTTTCGAAACCCCAAAACCCAACTAACTCGACCCGATTAAGACCCCTAGCATCAACCCAGTAAACATTTAATGCGTAAGTATTATAAACGAATGAAACATACCTATTAATAACTTCTACTATAGTTTCAACTTGATACAAAGGTTACTGGGCCAATCTGCCACTTTAGGCTTAGGGAGTTACCTTCAACAATGCATTGACTTCATAAATGCCTTTTATAAGTCCTACTTAAGTAAGATGACACCACGACGTTGCACAATATTCTGCCCTGACTCGTGACAACTTCTTCAAGTAGAATATCCTAAAATTCAACAAATATGCAGTAGAATATTTCTTATGAGAGGAAAGAATGTGCACCATGTTGGTAAGCGACAACGGTGTGCATTCCAGTGCACTGAGGACCTTCTGACCCATGAGCCAAAAATAATAATACTGAAAGGAAGAAGAATGATTTGCATATAAGTTCAAAACATGTAACCTATGTGTGCGATAATCAACTTAAGTTTATTTCGCTTACAAATGTCTAATACTTTGTCAGAATTCAAAAGTAGTTATAATGCATTATTATCCGAAACTGAACAATAGAGGTTGCAAAATAGGGAGGTTGAGTAACGACTCAACACCGAAAACTTTATATTTTTCTGGCACAGGTTGAAACAGACCGGACCATGTTTGGTTGACCCAAAAAGCTTAACCATTTTTATAAGCAATCAATAATAATATAACTTATCAAATAACTTGGTTTAGAAAAAGGTTTGTCTAAATATTTTTTATTTTATACGTTTGACCCGTTAGAGATACCAGTTGAAATTGCCACCTCTCCAATAAAATCTTGAAAGTAGAAATCTGACTGCGAATTCAAAGAAAACACTAACTTCTTATATCTTGATTAAAAAGCTTCATGCATAGTCCAAAAGCGACAAAACCAGGTCAACTTACATACTACGGATACCTGTATTGACCTTGACCAGCAAAATACTCCATCCTATGGTGTCGGCCCACCAACACCACTTTCCTTCCCTTACCCAAATCACCACCATTGACAACCACACCGTGACCACCATGTAACCACCACTTGTCATCCGGCTTCCAGCAGTTCTGTCGATGGAAACAGCACCTGTCAAACATCACCACTCCAACCATCGTGTAAACCTCTTTTGGTCTCCATCATCCAAGCTAGTCAACCCATCAACAACAACCACCCCATTAACCATCGCAGTTCATTCCAACATCCATCACCACTGTTATCCAACAACCATCACCACTGTGCACTACCGCAGGTCCACCACCTTAAACCTCACCGTAAAACACCATGGCCAACGGCCTGCTTTGCCACCAGCAGTCACCTCCTAACTACTGAATCACCATCATACTTGCTACCAGGAGGTTTATTCATATCCACCGCAAAGACATACATAATGCAGGGCCAGCTTGATTAGTGATGTTAATTATATGAAATACGTTATCATTTCAGAATTCTATTTAGACAACAACATCAAATATATGTAGAAATTCTTTACATATGTGAAATAGTGAGCAAATTAGTGAACCAAAGTGGAGTTAGTTAAAACGTACCATCTATGATAAGGCATAAGAATTGAAGAATGTAGAAGATGCCCAACCACACTATTATTGTTTGGATTGTTGGAGAAGCTTCCATGGCCACTGCAAATCAATACAGCATAATCAAGATCAAAAATTGAAAAATTCAACCATGCCCCTTTTGACTTTTGTAGTCAAAACAATATTCTGGTTGAATCCAAAACTAATGAGCATTCGTTTTTTATCTAATTTGGTCGTTATACTTCAAGTGGTGAATAAAATTTGTAACTCTACAATAAATAGCAAGTTAGCAACACACTCACGTCATCTCTAATTTGGTCATTAATTGATATAAACTTGTTTAATTTCCAAAAAGAACTCCATAACGACAAACGTATCTTTTATCCGGTAAGCGTCACGACCGAAAAATCAAGAAGGGTTTGGAGGTTTACCTCTACAATCTACCTTCTTTAATTTACACACATAGTCACATTCATATTACTGGCAACAAAGTAAAATAACAATGAAATTAAGCAAAACTTCTACTAAACCAAACACATAAAGAAGATTTATAGAGAAATTGGGAAAATTACATACCTAGAAGTGTTTAATAAAGCTTTCGTTCCCCTTCTCTGCACAAACCATAAGATGATTACTTCTCCTTTCTGCGCTGGAAACTCTATTGCTTTCTTCTTCTTTCACTGCAGAAATTAACAACAAAACTTGAAAACCCTTAAAAAATTGGGGGCCTTTAGTATGCACAAAAAAATTGAAAATATTCAGAACATAAACACTAAATCCCAATCGTTTCCATCACTATTTACCATTGGAAGTAATTTTGAGTACTACCGTAAAAGAAAAGCATGGGTTACTTCGATATCACAGACTACTTAACTTCTCAGCAAACCAAAATCGTTTAGAAAATTATGTACAATAGAACTTCATATTTATTTCTCCATGTTCTTAACAACAACTTTGACCATAGATTACAAAAAGCCATGAAACCACACAACCACCAATAAAAAAAATATTGGCACTGTACTACAAATATATACCCAACCATAACCAAACAAAGAATGCAAAACAACATTTTTATTGAACATTCCTAAAAAAAGAAGACTGTAAACATGTGAGCAAACCAAAAAACAAAAGATGTGTACCAACACAATAACTAAATCGAACATAATAGACATCATCTACACAAAATCCCATCGTAAACAACCTCAAAACTATAGTAACATCATCATTCAAGTTGAAAATTAAATCTAAAAAAACAAAGGAAATGTACCTGCAGAAGAAATGCAAAGACACACAGTTGAACCTTCATACAGCAACAAACACACACCAAAATATATCTTTTAGCCTAATCCTCTTGAATTTTCTACTTTTAAAGCTATTTTCCTATCAATTAAAAACAAACCACAAACTATACATAACATTATAACAAAAAAAAGCTGCATATTTGCTAATCGCTTTAAAAGAATGCAATACCTTTGGTGTGTATGCATATCCATACATAGCAATCGAAAGGTGCAGATTAATATCTAGCGCTCAATTAAGCGATCGCGAAACCTCTAGGTAGTTAATTGTACACAAAAATAATTAGATTCAACAATTACATACCGATGATGTTGACGATACTACATACCGATAAAGTAAAACTTTTTGCCCCAGAACAATCCTGCACCGGTATGAGAATCCTGAATCTACAAAGATTTAAAAATGATTATTAAAACACAAAACTTCCTAATAAGAATTATAATAAATCATCTAAATTTATATATGAAATATAAAATCATCACCACATACATCGCAACTGCAGTAACTTCCTCAACTTTACAGTCTTCATTGTTACAAATCAACACTTGTTTCAAATCACCATCAACACTTCCATCAGTATCTTCAGGCGTTAAGTGAAGAACATTGGTCATGAATATGAAGAACGAACGCATCATCAGATATCATTTAAAAACTCTTGATGCATCATCGTATATCACAATCTTGATGTTAATATTGGGATTTATGAAACCCAAATCGGAAAAAAAAATGGTTTTATTCAATATCATGGTGAAAAAGAAATGCAAAATCGAAACAACCAGATCTAAAATAAAACACAAATGAGAAATCAAATTAACCTAAAATTGAAATCAAACCTGAGAGCTTTAACGAAGCTGATACTCGGCTCCATTCACGGCTCGTTGAACGTCATTGCTTGATTTGACTGGAATCAGGAATCCTCTCGTGTAGCCGCTATTGAAGGGATTGTTGAGAGCATAGCGGCGTGGAATCAAAATAATGGTTTTGAGAAGCCATGTGAATAATCTGGACTTCATCATCCATGGGGAAGGCAAGAAGAAAAATAGAGAGTGGTAGAGGCAGTGATGAAAGTGAAATTAGGGTTTTAAGGATTGATTGAAGAGACGACGTGTTGGAGAAGATTTCAACTGATTGAGAATTGAAGAGGGTTTCCATATAGAAGATCATATTTAGGCGGTTTCACAAATGGTGGAGGAATGAGGAAAAAAGATTTGCCGCTCAATCACTGAATTCTCTGGCCAAAGACATATGCCACATCAAGGTCAATTGGTCAACACTTATTTTGCTTTAATATAAGAGATAGATGTATGAATTTGTAACACCCCAAAAATGGGTTTGGTAATTTAAAACCCGGTTATTCCCTTGTGCTAGGGTATGATATGAGATAACCAAGTTGCTTAATTTAGTTAAATGTAACTTCAATTACATGGAATGAATTTCCTTGTGACCAAACAAGATAATGAACAAAACTATAGGGGTTAAATATGAACAAGTTGAAAGATGTTTAATTAAAAACATGAGGGAAAAAGGAAAAACCCAATTCTGGGTTTTGTGTATGTCGACCAGGAACAAGGAAAGGAGGGAAGAACCCTAACTCCTCAAAAATCTTCAAAATTGGAAGGGGAATTCAGCTCAAACCCGATGCATGAACCCTAATATATGATCATCAAGGCTTGCTGAACATGTGGTAAGTCATAGCTTTTGATTTAATGATCTTGCAAGTATGGGTATGTGATATATCTTTGATTTCATACGAAATTAGGCATGTGGGAGTGTTAGAATCAGCAAATAAAACTTAGATTATGAACGATTTTGAGTAATTTGATGTTTGGAAGTGAAACCCACCATTGATGGTGAAGATGGCGACATGGATATGTCACCCATGTCCAATCTTTGTTCAAATTGCTGATATATTGTGTTGCATGTGATTAATCCTTGCTAGTTAGGTTGAACTTGGTATGAAATTTAAGTGCTAATTGTATTTTGGATGATTGGAAACAAGAACTAGGAAGAAAAGCATGAAATACTTGTACATTATGCTTAGGAAGTAGTACGCACACCAAGTGTTTGATGAAATGTCTAAAAGACAATAATAAGTGAAATTGTATGCAAATAATGGGTGAATAGATATAGTTCATATGAAGATTATCTAGGGATGACGTCGAGTATGTTTCATCCTTGTTTAAATGAATTAATTAATGATGTTGAGTATGCTTTATGTAGGTCGTATGTTAAATGTGAATTTGATATGGTTGTTCATATGTATGAGCATATATGCTAATAAGAATATGAATGTAATGACATGAGTGTATAGGAATCATGTCAAGATGGATGGGAGCGTTGAAGTCCAACGGGCTAAGAAGACTCAATCAAGTAAGCGAACGCAAATACGGATACGCAAGGTAAGTGAATCCCGGACTTACACTTTAGATGTAAAATGTATTGTAGTATGATGATTATTGTGAAACGTGTGAGAAAGTATGAGACAATGGAAGTAATAAGGTAAGTTTACGGTAAATGAGTCGAAAGTAGTTAAGAAATAGTTTCTATTAAGTGTAGGTAAGAAAGAATCTTACGTGATGATATTATGCATAAAGATGAAATAAGTAGTTATACGCGTAGGTATGGGTATAATTGTAAGTAAGCAATTGGGACTCATAGGAGAGTATGACTATGAACACGTAAGTGTGGATAATTATGTGTATACAATTTACATGTATAGATGGGTGTGTTTAGGATTTACAAGTAATATGTGTAGAATGTAAATTTGTAAGTTCATATGAGCTTTGTTTATCTTAAATGTAATTTTACGAGTAGTGGTATTTGGTACTATGGATTGTTGTAAATGTTCATAACGGGTCAAAGGATGTAAATATATTGGAAAGCATGTTATGTAGCGATTCATTACGAATGGGTCGAAAGGTGATAAGTTGGATGTTTCAAATGGAAGTAAAGATGCTAATAAGGTAACATGTTATGTTAACGGGTCGAACAATGATAGGTAATTTAAAGGATTTTAAATTACTATGTATTATGAACTAACAATGTTGTTGTTATGAATGTTAGGTAAATCTATTGCTTGATGCGGCGCACCCGGACCGAGCACACACGACGTTGACCTTAATACGCTTCCGGTTCAAGTTGTTTCTTTTGAATGGGTCGAAACGTCCTTTTGTGTAGCAAATGTTAAACTAGTTATTAGGATGATGGTAGTAGTTTGAGGTTAAACTTTATTTTGAATAGTGTCATAGAATGTATCTTGAATGGTTTCGTTAAAAAGCAGGAAAATGTTCACTTTTCGAATGGGTCATGTCAAAATTTTTTCCAAACATTTGTATGAACTTTATGTTATTGTCAAAAGTAAAAAGTGGGCGTTTCAGAATTTAAACATCTATTCATGCATTTATACCTTTATTTCATTTATTTATACATACATTTCATGTATTTATAAATCTATTTCATGCAATGTTTTTAAAACCGGACCGGGCATTGAACCGGACATCCCGCCGGTCCACTGGTCAGACCGGTCGAATCGATCGGACCGGATTTGAGAACCAGGTAATATTTTTAATAGAACAAAAAAAATATAATATCTAAAAATATTAGAAAAAAATAAATATAAATATAATTTTTTTTTGTAAAGGAGAATCTTGATAAGATTTCAAAAGATTTTATCATACTTTTCAATTTATTTTCCTTACAGGTGTTCAAAAAACTCGCGGCTCGGAGCTCGCTCGAAGCTCGTTCGGATTTAGCTCGGAAAAAAGCTCGCTCGATTTGGCTCGGTTTAAAAGTGAGCCGAGCCGGCTCGGCTCGGTTAGAAAGTGAGCCTAGCTCGGCTCGGCTCGTAACGAGACGAGCTGGCTCGGTTCGGTTTGCTTTGTAGCTTGGCTCGGTTTAGCTCGAATTATTTACTTATAATAAGTTTTAATTTTATATACATTATATCATATTACAAAAAAAAAAACTGATTATTATTTACATGTGTATAGGTTTGTAATTTGATATTTATGGCATATTTGAAGACTGATTACTATACTAATGAACTAATATTGTATTTTATTGAAATTAAAACTTATTTTGCGTTGTTAAACTTGATTTTGGTTTGAATTATATTAGGTTGAACTTATTTTGAATATATTCTTTTAAATTATTGAATAATATTTTAGGCTATTAAATTTTAAGAGGTATATATTAGTTTTTTTTTTTATAAAATCGAGCCAAACCAAGCCGAACCGAGCTAGCTCGGTTTAAAACCAAGCCGAGCCCGAGCTTAGATTTTCAGCTCGGTTTCAAATCCGAGCCGAGCCGAGCCAGCTCGGTTTATAATCGAGCCGAGCCCGAGCTTGGCCTAGCTCGCCTTGGCTCGGCTCATTAACAGCCTAAGTCCCTAACTTTCCTGCACCTTTCTACCATATTCATTCCCAAGAAACCCATTTTTAGTTTTCTACTTTTCTTCTATACATGGAGTACCTACATTAAGTTTTCTAGTATATTACATCTGGATTTCTCTCTTTAAACGTATTGAAGTGTGCTTACATGGAAGCAGTCGCCGACCGGAAACACGAAGCATGGAAGCATGGAGTACCTACATTTTCAGTTTTCTACTTTTCTTCTATACATGGAAGCAGTCGCCGACTGAAAACACGAAAATTGTTCGGATCATCACCACCTCCCCTCATCTCCGACTCTCTTCCGGCGAAGACCAAGCTTAGCATCGTTATTCTCATCATCTCCGGCTTGATCGCCTAGTCAGGTTCCGCGGTTCGACCGCCGGCCACCGGTCCGGCCGGCCGGTTGCTGCACAAACGGATTAAAGGGCATGACCGGACCGCCAGCACCACCGGTCTCCGGTTAAATCGGCCGGACCGGCCGGTCCGGTCCGGTTTTCAAAACGTTGATTTCATGTTTTTTATATCTCCATTACATATATTTCTAAGCAAAAAATTTAGCCTTGTTTGAATTGGTTATTAACCGAAAATTAACCGAACCGAACCGAAACCCGACAAATTAACCGAATTAACCGAACCGATTAACCGATGACTTCGGTTACGGATAACGCTAATAACCGAACCGAACCGTGCACACCCCTAGGCTATATATACCATTGGTTTTTTTTTTAACTCGCAAACATAACGGCTCCATGTACCATTGGTTTTTTTAATGACAAATTTATTGTTTCTTATTAGACTTGAGCCTAAAACCTCACACTTTTTGCCTTGTCAGTGGACACCAACCCCAATGGCATGTACCCATTGGTAAACACTTGATTTCCACCCACGAGCTCTCACGTTCAAATCTTGCTTCTATTGGTCCTACCTTTTAACCCCTAAAAGAGAGCTACATATAGAATTGAAAACCAAACCAAGCAAATCACGTTTAAAATTGAACCGAATTGCATGTTCATTTTGACTTTAAACCAAATCTGAAATGGGTTTTCGGTTCCAAAAAATCTGAATTTAGTTCAAACCGAATAAGAAATACATTTATTTAAGTTTTGTCTTTTAGCGCAATTCAGTTACAAGATTATTCTAATTTTATTTAGCCAATTAGCTCAACCCAATCCAACAACAAATAATTATTATATTGTTAAAATTCAAATGAACAAAATTCGAATTCGGTTTTGGTTTGGTATTGAACTACCTGAATCGGTTTTCAGTTTCCATTGAAAAAACCTTCAAACCAAAGTACCGAACCGATGAACACCCCTTTACATCGATAGCAATCAACTTTAGAATTCATTTTGATAAACGAAATATGCAGAATATTTATATCTTACCACATGATAATAACCTATAAACTGAGAGCAGTTGATTATTTTCCAGTTCTGTGATTCTGCCAACAGGTTTATTTGTCATTAGCGATAAAGAAACAAAACTTTTATTTGAATGGTTTCTAAAGTTATTTTAATATTTGGGCCTTTTGTACATATGAGTGGGCTTTTACATGCATCGTCACTTGTTTTGTAGGGCCGGAAAAACCCATGAATAATGTGTGTGTTATATAATTAATACAAAGAGAGAACATGCTGGTTGTTTAAGATAATATACAAGGGTCTTGTAGTAGATATTCCATGTAGAAAAGAACGAGCGTCACAAGCTAACTCGGTTTTGGTTTAGTATTAATCCAAATACACTTGCGTCTATCATACTCATAGCATGACCATCGACCTCCCCTTCAATGAGTTTGGGAGCAGATTTAGTCACAACTGACCTCTCAATCGACGTCCAGACTTCCCGTTGACTTGCTTTGTTGCTAATGTGTTCTTCACTCATCAATAGCGAGAACCATAACAATTAACAATCTGTTTAAACTCAAAACTGCTTTTCCAATATTCAGAATTGTTCTAGAATAACCTTTTGAATTCAGTTTCAAATAAACACTTTCTTATTTTAACAAACAATCTCTGTAGTGAAAATTACATTCTATCTCATCATGAAACTAATTATCCTAAAGCAACATCAAATGGATCGACAATGTTAAGTGGCACCCACAAAATTCCTGTCTTTATAGAAAATTATCAATCAACTTTTTTAAAAGAATTATAAAATCAAAACGTCAATTATATGTACACATTTTCCAAAAGGAAATCACATGAATGAAATTGTTTTGAGAAATAATGCAATTTAGTGAAAGAACTGGTTATTCAATGTGATTTGAACAACCAACAAATCTACAAAGCTTTTGTTGTGCTATCTCTTGTGTACATATTCCCATAACATAGGTTTGTTATAATCCTTGATAACCAGCGATAGCATCTAGTAGCATATGTTCAGGTTTTCCAGTAGTCATACCAACAGCAACTATTCCGGCTCTATTGGTTTCTTCAATTCCAGAAAAGAATCCTAGGCAACAAAACACATAAAAGATTACATGAACTACAAAAAAAAAAGGTTACATCGGAAAAAATCACATGAAAAAGGAAGAAACTTTGAAGGATTGTGGTTGTTTATCTTTTTCATTTCTGCACATAGAAAGGTGATTCTGTTGCATGAACTTTGACTTTTGGGGTCAAATTTCTCACATTCTCATATTAAACAAAGTGGACTTGTCTTATTCCATTTTGTATTAATACAGTGATGACGCTTAAAACTAGTTGACCTTACAAGTCAACATGTACATTATCTGGCAACACGAATATTAGACTATTAGTAGAGGTGCTAGTTTTTACTCATCAACTTATGAACAAGTCAAATGGTGTTGTGTTGTGGTACATCATATAGGTTTAGATGGGTCAAATAAAAACATATATAAAAGGGAAACGGGTCAAATTGGCAGAAAAGGTCTAAATAGTTGAAAGTCAAAAAAACACGTCTATTTAACGCATACAATCTCCTAAACTATTTTATTTGATGATTTAGATTAATATTGTAATAGAACTGTTTTTGTAATCATATATAAAATACTGATTATTTTAAATAGAGAAAATTACGTTTTTGGCCCCTGTGGTTATATCACTTTTACTATATTAGCCCAAAATAAGAATTTTTAACATATTTGCTCCCATGGTCTCTATAACTAACCATTTTGCCCCCTAAGTCTAGAGATCATGGGGGCCAAAATGGTTAGTTATAGAGACCATGGGGGCCAAAATGGTTAGACTTAGGGGCCAAAATGGTTAGTTATAGAGACCATGGGGGCAGATATGTTAAAAATTCTTATTTTGGATTAATATAGTAAAAATGATATAACCACAGGGGCCAAAAACGTAATTTACTCTTTTAAATAAGTGGAGAAAAACGTGTTTGCTGGTTAACACAAGCTAGCCACATTTCAAACCGTACTAAACCTGAGTACCGTACCATTAAAGGGTGGGCCGGTCTCATTTTTGTCGGGTTGGTTGGGCGCTTGAATTGGACACTTGTATGTTTGATTAGCCCAGAAGTCCGTAAGTATCCTGCTTATGACTTTAATACAAATCAATTTTATAAGCAAAAACAAAACGAACATATGTATAACATTTCAGTAGCCCCAATCTCAAATCTGACAATCTAGAATAGGAAGGAAAACTGAGTACACTACATATGGATTCTAGATTTAGAGAGTAATATTTGACCTCAAAAGTCAAAGAGGTGATAAAATAGCGTTTACATCATGACGCAAATTACCTTCTAAACAAAGCTTCCTGGTCAACTATGAATTTCATGGCCTTTTCAAGCTCCCAATCAGAAAGAAGAGCACTCCAAAGCTCTTCATTATGCTTGCCGTTAAACCCTATCTATAAAAACGAAAATCAAATGCTCTCTAAGTATGATCATTCAAGATATTTGTATACTTTAATAAGATTTTCAAAATGATAAAACAGAAACCAAATGGTTGAAGAAAATACCTCTTGGAGCATATCACAGAAGGCATAGTGAGTCCTATGGAGAGGATCTGAGTCACAAAGAGTTTCATCAATATCTGCATGAAAAAAATCACATTTTCTAGTAAAGAACAAAAAGCTGACTTCAGCTGCATTAATTTAAACATTGAATTATGTGATTTATGTATGTTTTGAGAAATATGTGAACACCACAAACGTCTGTAACATGCATATTGGAGCGTGCAAGGTGCCAAACTTGCAAGAAAACGGAGATAAATCGCAGACTTAAATGCAATACCTTTTGACCAGTAGCAATATTAGGGTGAATCGGGTTAGGGATTTACATGATGAAATTCAGTGCTAAAATTTGTTTCATGGTTACATTTCATAGTTTTATAATTCTGAAAATGAAAGAACAAAAATATTCTTGACTTACAAGGCCAAACATCTTGATGTCCAAATTAAAATTTGATATATGATGAAACCCTAAAACTGGGACTGAAATCATACCGAATAAGAATCTATACTAATAAAACAACATAATAATTAGGAATTCAGGGGTCCAATTGGTATACATAAAGATGAAACCTTGAAAATCACGCCCAAATGGAACAAAATGATCAACACAGCTACAATCAAATTACACTATTTACATTCAAAAAACCCTCAACAGTTTCACTAATCAATGTAAAAAAAGAAAACAGATTCAACAATTGTGATTTTGGAGTAATTAGTGAAGAAACATACCTGTAGCGGGGGCTGGGATTGTGGATTTCCAAACCTTCCACTGAATAAATGCTATGTGGAAGGTGAGTTATGCCAGTACCCCAAACACTTAATAATTGTAAACTTAACACCCAATTGGGGAAGACGTGAAGCCAGTGTGAGCTTCACTCTTCAATTGCCCTCTGCCACTTCTTCTTCCAACGTAAATTATCTCTCAATTTTCAAACCTTTCAATTAAGGATTTCCAAACCTTTCACTGAATAAATGCTCTGTGGAAGAAGCTTAGATATGCCGGTCTCCCTAACATCTAAGAATTGTAAACATTTTAAGTTTCCTAGTTCGTCCGGGAGTTTTTCAAGCCACCAACATCCAAAAAGATTCAACTCTTTGAGACATTTCAACTTACAAATGCTGTTGGGAATTTCTCGTAACTTACGGCAATGTTTTAGATCTAAGAATTGTAAACATTTTAAGTTCCCTAGTTCGTCTGGGAGTTTTTTAAGCTCCCAACATCCAAAAAGATCCAACTCTCTAAGACATTTCAACTTACAAATGCTGTTGGGAATTTTTCTTAAATTATGGCAAAATGTTAGATTTAATATCTCCAAAGATTCTAATTGGCCAACATCCTCAGGTAACTTCTCAAGATCATCACATACTCCAAGAATTAGGGTTTTGAGATGTTTCAACATACAAATGCTACTAGGGATATGTTTAACTTTTGTACTACTTAAATAAAGGTATTCTAAACATTCCAGTTGGCCAAGGTCCTCTGGCAATTCCTCTATAGCAGTGAATCCAAGGTGAAGAGTTGTCAAATGTTGTAACCTACAAATGCTTCCTGGAACACTCCTAAGTTTACTACACCAACCGAGATTTAGGGAGACAAGCTGATGAAGATTTCCAATTGATGAGGGTACTTCTTTTATATCTTCATTATGTGAAAGATTCAACTCTAGCAAAGTATTGCGGGTGTGCCTTGTGACTATATAATCCGGGAATTCCTTCAGATCTAAATGACATAGATGAAGAACCTCAAGAGATTCCATCTGCTTGATAAAAGATATAGACTCCAAACCCTTGCACTCAGTTAGGTTTAAATAGACAAGGCTTTTTAGACATCCATCGTGCACGTCAAGTGCTACCAATTTATAACAACATTTAAGATGTAACCTCTCAAGATTGGGTGTCAGCCCCAGGTCAAGGCTCCTTAACTCTTTTGCATAACTCAAGTTAAGGAATTTGAGCTTCTTCATAACCTATTATTATAAGATGTAAAGAGAACAAAAAAAAAATAAAAAAATAAAAAAGTATGTTGGTGCGATAACTGGCCAATATATACATATAACGAATCATACAAAACAATCGATCAACCATATTACCTTTTCTCCTTTCCAAAGTTGTTTGATATTGCTCCAAGGCATTTCAAGTGCAACAAGATTATTTGCTTCAAATGTTTTGGGTAAACACCGATTAGGGTACTCGTACCAATATAGATATTGTAACGAGTTTGGAAAATACGAGCGACCTTTGTCATGTTTCCACAAGTGGTTCACAAGGTCATGAGAAACTTTGTGCTTTCCATGGTTCACAATAAGGCATCTAAGTTTCTTCATATTTCCAAAACCTTTCAAATAAATACCACGAGTGATATTTAGGTCTATACATTTTGCTGCTTCGTTATCCTGGAATTCAAGAAAAACGATGATAAAAGTTGTGTTATAACCAATGAAAAATTTGTCAGTTTCATCTCTACCTTACTAATAAAATGGATTCTTACCGAGTTACCAGCCAAGACATGTTCGATTTCCTCTTGAATCCATAACCGGCTATGTTTGTTGGGCTCATCCGGATGCTCTCGGCGGACAATATCCTTGCCAAGTTCTATTAAATGGTCATGCATTTGTATGAATGAACCAGAACTTTTATTTAAAGTTAATAGAGATTTTTTCTCAAGAACTCTTAAATCATTTCTAGGATGAAATCCGCAGCTTTCAAGCATTCGTATTGCATCATCTTCTTCCCAATCTTTGAGGAAGCATGCCACGTCTAGGAATATATTCTTGTAATCATCCTCAAGGCTTTCGTAGCTTACTTTTAGTATTTCAAGAGTTTTCTTCAATGGAATTTTTTCAAGTCTGGCTAGTGCATCACTCCATTCAGACTTCTTTTTACCACGAAGAAATGAACCCAAAACTTTTATTGTTAAGGGGAGACCAGCAGCATAACGTACAACTTCGTGTGATTGGCTTTCATACTCTTGAGTTGGAATATTTTTCCCAAATGCATGCCTACTAAAGAGGCGAATCGCTTCCTTAGTAGATAACAGGTTGACATCATAGATCCACTTCTCTGTGTATATATTGAGCACATGCTCATCTCTAGTTGTAATTATAATTCTACTTCCCGGCTTGAACCAATTAGGATCACCGGCTAATTCCTCAAGTTGCCCTTCATGATCCACATCATCAAGAGCAACAAGAACTTTTGTACCACACAACCTCTTTCTCATTAAATTTTTTCCCTCATGAACATTTTGTACACTAATGCATTTATCCTTTAATACATCTCTAAGGACTTGTTCTTGCAACTTCTCCAAACCGAACTTAGAGGTTTTTTCCCTCACATTCTCTACAAAGCTTTTACCTTCAAAATTAATGGATATTTTATCAAAAATAGCCCGGGCTAGAGTTGTCTTCCCTATACCTCCCATGCCCTTGATGCCTATCATGCGAATATCACTTAAACCAATCTCTAACCTTCTATCGAGATCTTGCATCCTTTGTTCCATGCCTACTAAATTCTCATCGACATAACTATTAGTGGGCCATAACTCGAGTGAAACCTTTTCAACAATTAATTTAATGACTTGAGCTTCATGCCTGTAGATCAGAGAAGAAGATTCAATTAACATGCTCACGAAGCCACATGAATAACTATTCTCAGGTCCATAATGCACAAACTGTGAAATAAGTGTACATATTTCATGTTTAATTGTTCATCCTTCCACAAGACTAAATATTACTTTAATAATTGGACAATAGAACATGAGATATAATAAAGGTAATTACCCGTTAGCAGTCTTCCTCACATCCCATCCAGACAAATTGGTTGCTGCTTTAAGAGCCTCTCTCCATTTTCCAATCTCTTCACTCTTGTTTTTATGTACGATAAGTGCTTCTCCAACAGATCCAGTTTGTTTTCGGACATCAGAGGGATCCACATCATAGAACACGGGGAAAGCCGTCTGCCCGTTCGTCTTGTGACACTCCATGATCTTTAAAAGCTCGTTTAAGCACCATGATGAAGACGCATAGCGTTTGGAGAAAACAATAATGTAGCATCTGGAGTCTTGAATAGATTGTAAGAGCTCATCATTTATCTCTTTTCCTTTCTGGAGTTTCTGATCGTCCTTGAACGTGCAAATACCATGTCGATCAAGAGCATCATAGAGATGATCAACGAAGGTCTTGCGAGTGTCTTCACCACAGAAGCTAAGAAACACATCGTACACGTAGTTCTTGTTGTGAGCGTGTGAACTTGAAGAAGCCATTGAAGGTATGCTTATGCTTGACAGATGCTAAAAAATTATATGTTTTCTATAGAAGCTTTCACCGGATGGTTGCAAAGAACTTTTTAAAGTGGGAAGAAATGAAAGATAATTGGGAAATATGTGAACCACACACAAGGAGTCAAGGAGGTCGCAAACTCAATAAAATGTCGACATTATGTACTTTCACAATCTTTTACTTTGTTGAATTAACCACCTATTTGATTCTCTTAGCTGCAAATGAATTTAAATCATAAATAAGATTGTTTACCAAGTTTTGATACTACTAACCTCTTAAAAAAACAAATAATTGTGGCTATTAGACATTATCCTATTATTAAAACACAAACCTTATGAATAGTACCAGCAAATGAGCAAATGTCTGGTAGCTATTCATTAGGCCGCATCTATTGATGCACACGTGTATCCTCATCACATATTCCCCATTACACCTCTACACCATTTTCTTCAATCAACCCCCTGACACGAACTCCATCTAAAATGTCAGTTAAGTAGAAAGGTTTTTAGTAATTTACACTCAAAAGTAAGGGTATTTTGGTAAATTCATATATAAACTATTATTAGCATATATAAGTATACACACACTTATACAGGGAAAGGATAATAAGAAAACCTTATTGAGTTGAGACAACTTTGAAAACTCAATCTCCACCATTCATCAAAAAAATTTATGGTTGAGATCCAATGTTACATAAAGTAATTTTTCTGAACATGTAACAGACTGACCAAAGTACACGTAACAACTCTTGCTTTTTTAGATTCTGAACGTGTAACAGACTGACCAAAGTACATGTAACAACTCTTGCTTTTTTAGATTCTGACCGACACACTGACATGTAACAAGTTTGTCTGTTACACTAATTTTACATGTAACATGGCTCTGTTGTTAAAAGCGATCGCCTGGTCCGCCTAGGCGACTAAACTACGCTTTTGTCTCCTAGATAAAAAAAAAGCAACGTGTTTTTTTTAAAAAAACCCTATCTTTTAAAAACAAGATTATATTTACAGCTAATTTAAAATCTTTTAGAATCATATCTCAGCAATTCTATATATATTTTTAAAAGATATTTTGAATTTCAAAAAGTTAGGAGATATATTATCTTTGTATTCAATATTCATTCATGTTCTCTATATAACAAACTAAGACGTATCCACAGCATTCAGTTCTGCTTTTCTTTTTGCCGGCAAAAAATACTACAGGTATGTGTATCGATTCTATTAAAGTATTTTTGCCGGCAATTGCAGTGGATGACGACTCCGACTCCAATAATTTTTAAAGTTGAAGAACATTTGGTTTTGAATTTTATTTACTTTTTGAAATCTGAACTTTATTGTTTTCAAGTCTTTAACAGTTTTGGTTTTGGGATATTTTGGTGATTCATAATTATGTTGGTTTTATTTTTAAGGTTTATGATATTTGAAAACTTTTGGAATTTGAGGATTTGGCTTTTTTCGGTTCTTAACTTTGTTTTTTAATGTTTTTATTTGATTGCGTTTTTTTTTCCTCAGGCCCTCGCTTTTTTTGCGCTTCTCGCCTAGGCGACAGGCGGGCCCTATGCGCCTAGCGTATTTAATAACTATGTAACATGGTGTAAAATGTGATGTTACATCTACATAAACACGGGCGAAAGAGGTGTAACATATCAACTTTCTCTTTCCTAACAATGTTGTTACATGTCAGAAAAAAAGTGATGTCACATGTGGCAACTTGTGGTCTATTCATTGAGTTTCTTGAGTTTTCTCAACTCAAAGGGGTTTTTCCTCTGCCCCATTTATACGACCCACAAACATTTACATATATAAGGATGTTTTTTCTAGTTGGTTTAATTTATGGTTAGTAAATTCTTTTTCAGTTCCCATATAAAAGCCTAAATGATTTTACTGAAAATTGTGAATATTGGTTTTTAATATTTTTTAGTATTAAAAAAAAATAACCCAAGTAATGAAAGTAAATAATAGCATAATTTCCTTGAAAGCCACGGGCAACAACTTGGGTCCTAAATGGACTTTCTTTTTGATAGCTTAGGTGGATTGGTAGAGGTGTATGGATATAAGGTGTAGATGTAACAGTGGCGGACTCAATATTTAGAGTAAATTACAAGTTGTCTTTTATGTTTACACCAATTTGTAGACATTGTCCTTTGGCGCAAAACTTGACAAGTTTTGTACTTAATGTTTCAAAATCTTGCACGTTATGTCCTTTTGGCCAAACCCAATTAGATTTTTTTGGTTAAATCAGGCCTTGAAAGCTAAGCAGTTAATCTCGGCGATATATCGGTGCTATATCACCGATATATCTCGGTTATCGGCCCTAGCTCAAAATATTGGTGTGTCATCTCGGTTATATCTCGGTCACCGATAATATATATCACCGATATTTTGTATATGTTATATCGGTCGTCTCGCCAAGAATCTCGGTTGGGCCAACTAAGAAGTGAAAATTGACAAATAAGCTGAAAACAGAAGAAGAAACATATTGGTTGGCACTTATCGACCACATATCGACCGTATAGCGACCTCCGGCGGCTAATTCCGACGCCTCTGCCGGAATTTCTGCTGTAAACAGCGAGACGGGGAGAAGGAGAAAGTAGCGGCTGCGTGTGTGTGTGTTAGACTTTTAGGGTTTAATAAGTTTAAGTATTTCAACATTTAACCCCTCTATCTTTCACTAGTTTATATTTAGTCCTTTAAACTTGTAATTTTTTTACATAAAAAGCATATTATTAGTTTGTGTATATAAACATTTAACCCCTCTATCTTCACTAGTTTACATTTGGTCCTTAAACTTACAAATCTATGCATAAAAAATATAAACTTAACATTATATATATAAATTTATATAGGTTCTATATGTATATATATATGCACCATATTATAAATTACCGATATCCCACCGCAATAACCGAAATCTCATATATCGGTCCTTGACCGATATCCGATATTTTTCCACATTAACTGCATAGCTTGAAAGGGGATTTTAGTCTTTTATAAATGTTTATAATAAAAAACTAATTTCAAAAAAATAATATATTAAATAAATACATTTATGTATAAGCATTTCTCAAACACCCTAAACACCCATTTTCTTCACAGTTCCTAAACACCAACTTTACTTTCTTCCAAATGGTTTTCAACGGTGGACTTGAATAACCAGAGGCCGGAGCTCCCGCAAAGACCAGGGCAACCCTCAACTTCAACCGTCGCCGACGATGGTCAACATATTTTGATGATGTTCACCACCGTTCACCAAATCATGCTGGTTCAGGTGCCGGCGACGCTAGGTATCACCACCACTGACTAATAAAATGTTGTTGATGGATGTGAAATGTTGGATGATCGATGATGATTGATGCCCGGATGTTGTCCGATGAAACGCCGGTTCAGGTGCTGGTGACGCTAGGTGATGGTCAATTTCCCTCAACTCACCTGCAAAACAGTTAAACATAACCTCAATCTGTTAACGGAATCAACGACGTCGTTTCCTCCCCAAAATTCAGCTCAAAAACCCCACACTCCATCTCTAATTCGGATTCTTTCCGTTCCACTGCGTGTGGCGTCGGCGGCGAAGTCGGTGGCGGTGGTGATAACTTTCCCAACGGTGCCGGTTGAGTACGGAAGTGTGTCGATAGCCATTTCGTTCTCATGTAGTCTAATTTCCGCCACTGCGGTTTTCACTTCATCTTCTTTAGGGTTTGTTCACTGTTTGTTCTTGATTAATCGAACAATCTGTTAACCGATCGATGGAGAAGATGATTACAGATGAGTGGGATGATGAAGACGATCAGAACATGATGATCGGATCGTCGTCTAGTGATGGCAAGATGGTGATAAAACTCAAGATTCCGATTTGGTGATCTGGTTTGGTGGATTGTTTTGGGGAGGCAGGAGAAGGCATACCCTCATGTGCATTGCACATGATAGTT